>NW_024062305.1:0-52575 GCF_006381635.1 Hibiscus syriacus | reverse complement strand
AAATGTAAGTCCTAGTATTACTAATGGTATATTAAAAGGAATTAAATATTCATGTATTAGAAAGTTATTTCGATAATTTTAAAATGCTCGAATATCCATTTATGTTTTGGTCAAGTTATGCATATGAGGTTAACATACAAATAAATAAATATCCATACACAAAGAAATATACAAAATTACTAACTTTGTATATACTAAGTTATCAACCAATTGTTTTTTTTAAATACATTAATATTACACAATATTTATACATGGAAAGAAAATAAATGTCATTTCATGATCACATATATAAATATTAATTCCTTAATAAAAAGTAAAGTAAAGTAAGCAGATTAACGCATTTATTAATAAGGAATATATATATATATATATATTAACATGGAAAGAAAACAAAACATTAAACAACATTATAGGTCACACACCTACATATATATATATATATTAAATTCTTTAATAAAGGCTATGCAAAGCATTCATACCATATTTGTTTACAAAAGGATATATATATACATGCCATATCTTGATAAAAAATCATATGTATTATTATGAATATGTCATGTATTTAACAACCAATTATTAACCCAATAATATAATATATTAAAGGATTACTACAGACATTTACCTAAATCAAAATTACATGTTTTAAGAAAAATATAGATCATTAAAAACAATCATACCTAATATAATAATAAAAAAACCTAATATAATATATATTCAAACATGGAAATACAACTCACTCTAGTAAACATGCAAATTAAATTAGGAACTAAGATGATTATAATGAAAACACGATGACATGAACTAAATAACTCAAATTATACCTAAAATATAAATTTTAAAAATAATTAAACCAAGACAAACACAAAATGCTAAATTAAAAATCAGTCCTTACCAGTGACTAATATGCAAAAAACGAAAAAGGTACAAGGGCACGAAAGTAAATTACCCTAAAGTTTCAATGACTGAAAGTTAATTTACTCATAATCTTAATATAAAACCTAAACTAACAGTAAACCTAAGTTGAACTCCTCTACCGCTCAACCCCTCTCTATTCTCTCCCTATCTTCTTCTTCTTCTCTCGAAACCCTAAAAGATCTCATCACTCACACGACGCTTTTCATTCTAAAGACTGCAACCACTAAGGTAAGAACCTGACCCTTATACATCTCTGTTTTTAAGCTCTCTCCTAAGCTTTCAATTTCTAGGGCTTTCTACACACCAAAAGACCACCGATAAGACTCTAAATCAATCAAGATCCTTGGTTCTACCTCTAGACCACAAATTTGAGGCTAAATCTCATTAAACTGACCCTTAAATCATGAACAACCCTCAACCTCCACATGCATGATCGAAAGGACTTCCAGTGGACCACTGTCGGTAAGAGTCTTCCCCAAAGGTAAATATTGCTCATTCTCAACTCTCACTTGACTACTAATTTATGCGCAAAATAGGAAAAGAATGATAACAGTAGGTTAAAAAAACTTCCAAATTTCTTGTAGTTTTCAGTTTAGTTCCTTGATTGCTGGAAGTGTAATTTTCATTGCTTGTAAATGAAAATGAGAATCCGAGTCTCAAAGAATACTTTATCGAATAATAAAAATGGGAGAAGAAAATTCCCCTTACACACATTTTTTCGTTGAGAATAAGATAAACCCCCTGTTACAATTGTTCCCTTTCCAAGAAAAAAAACCCTTTTGTTCGAATCCTCCCCGTTGTTTGCTCTCTATTTGCTGATTTCCGAATGATTTCTCCCTTTTGAAAATTTTTTTTCCTCCTTTTTTTTTCCTTTTTTATGGCCGAAAGAGCCCCTTGTCTATGTAGCAGAAACCTCCCTTACAATTTTCTTCACCTAATCCCTTTTTTCTTTCTTTTCTTTTTTTCTTCATTGCTTTATTAGTAAAATAATGATGGGTTTAGGTAATGGATTAGGTATTTTGCTTTTGACTTGGAAAATTGCTTAAACTTTCGGTGGATGAATGATTCTTTGACTTTGGTGGATTTGTTGCAGATTTCACGTGGGCTGCTCGGTTGTGGTGTTGTAACCGAGTCTGGATCCGGGTCTTGGGTTTGAACCAACATCATGTAATTGGGTTGATATTTGTAACTGGGTCTTGGTCCTGTAAAATAATATGCAACATTATAATAATAAAAAAATGAGACGAAAAACGAGTGTCAACAACGACGACGTTTCACGAAGGGATAACGTTTGGGCTTTGGTCGTCGATCGATGACGAACATGATAGTGGTGGCGATAAGCTGAGTAGTGTCCGGAGGTGGAGAATTGGGGCGACAAAGATGGACCGACGGGGTTAGGAATTGGAGAAATTTGGGGTTGTTTCACATGGGGAATTGCTTTTTTTCTGGTTTGTAACCATAAACCAAACTTTAAACATTTATTATTATTTTTTCTCTGCCGATACAAAATAGGAAAATTTAGGGCTAGGTCCCTGAATTTCCTATAACTTCTTAAATGACCTACAAGCTTTGAGATTTTATAATTTAGTCCCTAAATTCCACCCAATTAGGCCTCAACCAATTTTTTTTACCCAGGAATTGGGGTGTTACACATACTTCATAATATTCTCTTGCTTTAGTAACGCTTTGACACCTGTTATACAATCCATTCCTAATTGTTTCTCTGTTTTGACAAGAATTTAGGGACTAGCTTGTGACACCTATTTCTAGTTATGGTGAAATATAAAAACTCCTATTAATCCCTGAGAAGATGATAACTTACTTACCCTTTATTACTTGATTCGACTGTGTATACTTACACAGATTTTCTTGCCTTATCATTGACATTTACAAGCGATCAAAGTTTTTGGTGTCGTTACTGGGGATTGACAATTAACAAAATTTTGATAATTTTTGCCATAACAAATTTTTATTTTACTTAGTTTAACTTGTTTAATTTTTTTTTAATTTTTTTATTTTTCTTTGAAGGTTTTTATCGTTACATGACCCTGAGATATGCTGGTAGACCACTAAAACCATTCGACCATGAGATCAAACAGTCATTCAGATGAAGGCGACGTAACCAACGAGACAAAGAGTATATGAATAGAATGCAATATCAAGGCGATAACAATATGGGAGATCAGGTAGATCCTGACGTAGAGGAAAATAATCTTCCTAGAGAAGTGGTAAGAGCATGAGCAATACGTTACCTCTTGAATCCAATTCTTGACGATCTCAATCTAGGCATTGTGGCACCTTAAATACAGGCAACCCATTTTGAACTCAAACTGGTGATGTTTAACATGCTAAAATCCATCGATCAATTTGGTGGCTCGCCTAATGAGGATGTTAGACAACATGTTTGTGCCTTCCTTGAAGTGTACGATTCGTTCAGGCAACAAGAAGGGCATGAAGATGTGCTAAAGCTTAAACTTTTCCCTTATTTCCTAAGTGACATAGCAAAATCTTGGCTTAGTGGTGTACCTTCAGGCTCAATGGAATCTTGGGCAGATTTATGTAAAAGTTTTTTTACTTCAATACAACCCTCCTAATATGAACACACAACTACGTAATGACATTACAAGTTTTTGTCAAGGCGACGATGAATACATGTACGAATGTTGGGACAAATATAAAAGTTTGTTTCACAAGTGCGTAAACCATAGATTCCATGACTGGACTCAAGTCGTGATGGTTTATAATAGAGTCAATGCACTTACTCAAATGAAGTTGGATGCCTCAACGAATGGCACTTTTCTTGATAAATCACCCGAGGAAACCTTCGATATCCTCGACATGATAACGAATAATGACTATCAATTCCCGACTACAAGATTAGGAACTGGTAGAAAAGTATCTGGAGCATACAAAATTGAGGGTAAAGATTCAGTCTTTGCTCAATTTTCTGCCATAACTAATATGTTGAAAATTTTGCAGTGTTCTAATGAGGTGAGAAATCAAGGCAACTAGTACCGCATGCATTCTTTTTCGCGGAAACCATCATGAAAGTGAATGTCCAGAAAACCAGGAGTCCATCAATTTTATGGGTAACTACAACATAAGTAACAACAACCCCTATTCTAATGCATACAATCATGGGTGGCGACAACATCCAAATTTTTCAGAGTAATCAACGAACTAACAACAACAATCATGCAAGAAATTATAATAGGCTACAATAGAACAGTTTGGAACATCAAAATTTTCAGCATCAATAGATGCCCTGGTAACATAATAAAGGTACAACTTCTTCCTCTAATACAAATTATAATTCTAACTCCTTGGAAGCTTCATGACATGAATTTATGGCCTCGACAAAAGATTTCATGGCTTCAACAAAGACTTTGATTCATGAACACTCATTGACAATTAAGAACTAAGGTAATTTGTTATAAATGCAAGAAGCACTTTTTCAAAGCCATAGTTCATCCTTGAGAGCATTAGTGAACCAAGTGGGTCAAATCGCCATAATATTACATTCTCGCCCACAAAGAAGTCTCCCTAGTGATAATGAGGTCATTAAACATCATGGAAATGAGCAGTGCAATGTACTTACACTAAGGAATGGTACCCAGATTAATCATAATGACAAGTTTGGGGGGGAAAAATAGAAAATTCTAGCCAAGGCACTACACAACCTGGGGATCAAGCTGAAATTGTTGAAGTAGAGGGATTTCTTAAGGAGAAAGAAAAGGATGAAGATTCATAAATTCATCAAGCAGATAGTGGGAAATTTATTGCCAAGGTAAAAGTCTCCTCACCTCCTATAGCAGATGAAGTCAAACCTCCACCACACTTTCCTCAACAGTTGAAGAAACACAATGACGAGATTCAGTTCAAGAAATTTGTTAATGTCCTGGACCAGTTGTATATTAATGTGCCCTTGCTTGAAGCCATCGAGCAGATTCCTTCCTATGCTAAATTTCTAAAGGACATTGTCACGAAGAAGAGGAAGGTAGAAAAAAATAAAAAAACATTACCGCAGAGAAATAATTTTGCTCTGCATTAAGCAAACATCTACCAAAGCAAAAAAATCCTGGCAGCTTCGTGATACCATGTTCGATCGGTGAAAACTTTGTAGGATGAGCTCTTGTTGACTTAGGGTCAAGCGTAAACTTGATGCCCAAGTCTATATTTTTAAAAGTAAAAATGTGTAACGCTTGCCCAACCACAGTTATCTTACAGTTAGTTGATCAGTCTTATATTCGTCCTGAGGGCAGAATTTAAGATGTCATTATAAAAGTGGAAATTTGTGTTTCCAGTTGACTTCCTCATATTAGACTGTGAGGCTAATAAAAACGCACCCATCATTCTTGGGCGGCCCTTCTTGGCCACTGGATGAATCTTAATAGATTGCAAGAAATGAGAATTCACGATGAAGGCGGCAGATCAAAGTGTCACAATAAATGTCTTCAACTCCTTGAAGTATGTTGATGATTCAAAAGATGCCAATGCATTAGAGACATGGAATTAATGGAAGAAGATGGAACAGAAAATCTTAATCAAGGCGAACTTTTACTTATAGATGAGTACGACACTTTGTGCCTAGACAAAAATTTTATGAAGCATGAACACGAAAATTTTGGCCCGTGCGAAAAATTGTTAAAAGTGGATTGTGAAAACTTTTGCCTCACAAACATATTTTCGAATGAAGCAAATGACAGATTTCCTGATAATGAAACCAAAGCAGGTTATGAAGATAAATTAGAGGAACAATTTAGCTTCCTTCAAGCTAGACTAGGTATGAAATTCGAACCCTTGGATTTCAATAAATTTATTCCCCCAAAATCATCATTACAGCATGCACCCATATTGGAAATTAAAACTTTTCCATCGCATTTGAAATATGCTTATCTAGGTAGTAATGAGACTTTACCGGTGATAATTTATGCTAGTCTAACCTCCAAAAGAGAACAATTTTGTTAAATGTTTTATCGCAACACAAAAAAGCTCTCAGGTAGACCATGGAAGATTTGAAGGGAATCAGCCCTACCATATGCATGCACAAAAATCAACTTAGAAGATAGTCATAACAATTTCGTGGAACCACAAAGTATATTTAACCCAATCATGAAAAAAATGGTGATGAAGGAAATCGTAAAATGGTTGGATGCTGGAGTAATCTATCCAATATCCAATAGCTCATGGGTTAGTCTGGTGCAATGCGTGCCAAAGAAGGGCGGCGTGATCGTGGTTAAGAATGAAAATGATGAGCTTTTAACTACTAGAACAATCACGGTCTGGCGGATATGTATGAATTACAGGAAGCTCAATAAAGCAACAAAAAAAGATCACTTTCCGCTCCCTTTCATTGATCAAATGCTTCATAAGTTAGTATAAAAAACATTTTACTGCTTCCTTGACGGATATTTTGGATACAATTAGATAGCCATAGTACCAGAGGATCAAGAGAATACTACTTTCATATGCTCGCATGGTATCTATGCATTTAGGAGAATGTCGTTCAGACTATGTAATGCTCTAACAACCTTTCAGAGGTGTATGATGGCCATTTTTAGATATGGTGGAAGATTGCATAGAAATATTTATGGACGACTTCTCCATCTTGGGTGATGACTTTAACCAATTCCTCGGTAACTTATCTAAAGTGCTGAAGCGATGCGAATAATCCAACTTGGTGCTAAAATGGGAAAATATCATTTTATGGTAACCAAAGGAATTGTGTTAGGACACAAGATTTCTAGACAAGGCATTGAAGTAAATAGATCCAAGGTAGAAGTAATCAAGAATCTACCTCCACCTACCAATGTAAAAGGGCATACGCAATTTCCTTGGACATGCAGGATTTTATAGGCGGTTCATAAAGGATTTTTCTCAAATCTCAAAGCCTTTGCCTTTTTATTCAACAAAATCAACCGTTTGTGTTTAATGATGACTGTTTAAATGCTTTTACATATTTGAAGGAAAAACTTGCATCGACGCCAATTGTTGTTCCACTGGACTAGGACGTATGTTTCGAGCTCATGTGCGACGCTAGTGACTATGCAGTTGGGGCGATACTAGGGACAACAAAAAAGTAAACTCTTTCATGTTATCTACTATGCTAGTTGTACCCTTAACGATGCACATATGAACTATACCACAACTGAAAAAGAACTTCTTGCCGTAGTATTTGCATTCAATAAGTTTAGACCATATCTCATAGGGACTAAAGTAATTGTGTATACTGATCACTCTGCCATTAAATATTTAGTTAATAAAAAAGATGCAAAGCCTAGGCTCATTAGATGGATATTATTACTACGAGAGTTTGATTTAGAGGTAAAGGATAGAAAGGGTACTGAAAACCTAGTAGCAGATCACTTGTTTAGGCTAGAAAATAAAATCATTTGTCATGACATGAAGGGTATTCAAGAGGATTTCCTTGACGAGAAAATTTTATTTGTCATGGATGTGTCGTGGTACTCTGACATAGTTAACTTTCTTGTTAGTGGTATTATGCCTTCAGATATATCTAGCTAGGGTAGAAAAAATTCAGACAAGATGTAGACACTATTACTATGATGAACCATACCTATTCAAGCAATGTGGTTACCAAATAATCAGGAGATGTGTCCCAAAATAAGAACATAAAGAAATTCTACTTCATTTTCATTCATCCCCATACGGAGGACACTTCGGTGGAACGAGGACTGCAACAAAGGTTTTTCAATCTAGTTTCTATTATCTCACCTTGTTCAAAGATCCACAAGAATTCTATAAGACATGTGATCGATTCTTGGGAACATATCGAAGAGACATGAAATACCATGGAAAAATGTTTTGGAGGTTGAACTCTTCGATGTGTGTGTGGGGGATTGACTTTATGGGACCCTTCTCCTCATCTTTTGGTGACCTACACATTATCTTGGTAGTGGACTACGTATCCAAATGGGTAGAAGATACCTTGGGATCTTCATTAAAAGAATAAGAATTTGATTCAATTGAGTTAGAAGATACCTTGGGCTCTTCATGAGCCATTAAAGACACCACCTTTGTTGGTTCTTCTTTCTTGTCTCCATAGATTTCCTTGAGCTTATTTCAAATCTCCTTGGCATTTGAACAAGTATAAAATCCTTCATAGATATCAGGACCAAATACACAAAACACCATGTGCATGGCCTTGGCATTTTGTTGAGCTTTCTTCCGTTCTTGGTCACTCCATTTCTTCGCTTTCTTAATAGGAGAAGAGTATTCGTTCTCGATCATCTCCCATGCATCAAGATCATTAAATTGGATAAATAACTTCATTACTTTCTTCCAATGACTGTAGTTTGCTCCATTGAAATGTGGAGCCTTGTTGATTGGTTAGGATTCTTCCTTGTAGAATGAGCCAGAGATGAAAGTCATCTTCTCGATTGTGTTGGGAATCGGTATAGCTTCTTCAAGGATCATCTCAAGGTTGTTAAATCTTCTAGTGAGTCAAGCTTTGATATCAATTGTTGGAATTTTTGAAGCTCGAATTAGACAACTGAAAAATGCACAATGGGTGAATTGGCAAAATATTGTTTAGGGGAGTAAGGAGAGTAAAAGATAGAAAAATTGGCACAACGATTTATAGTTTTCAACTTATCAACTAAGTCTACCTCCACTACCTTATCTCCTCACTAAGGATTTTCTAACAAATTCTCTAATTTGTTCTTTCTTTTTCAATGACAAGGAGATAACCTTTACAAGACTCCCTAGCTTTTCAAAGGCTCAACTAGAACCAAAACCCCTTTACATGGAAAAGATGTAAACAAATAAAACCCATAAAAAAAGAAGCTGTTTACAAAGAATTTAAAGCTCTCAAGAATAAACTATTTATAAGAGAAAGTAAAATAGGAAAGAAAAACTCTTCTATTGTGTTTGATTGCTTGGATAGGTGTTCTCACCCTTCCGACATATAAATACAAGTACAAGAACATACCCTATTTTACTTTACAAAGAAAAACATACCCTCTTCAAGTGTCTTGTACTTGTATTTATATGTTGGAATGATTTTATGGCCATTTCTAGTCGTTGGGAGTGATTTGGAGCTATTGGGGATGTTTTTCTCTACAAAATTGCCTAGTACTGAGGGTATCGATATTCCTATAGGAAGTATCGATACTACCTTTGTTATTTTTAAATAAAATAAATCGTTACTAGCCGTTGGGCCTGACGGTATCGATACTAAGCCTATTGTATCGATACTACTTTGTAAAGTAGTATTGGTACCCCTTTGGGTATCGGTATCATTTTTGTATTCTGGAATTTGAGCAAGCTGGTAGTATTGATACTACCTTGAGAGTATCGATTCTTCTCTTACCTTGGGTATCGGTACCACATGAACAATATCGATAATGTTCATATAGTATCGATACTGTAAGAACAATATCAGTACTTCGTACGTGAAAATCAATTTTGTGTTTAAATTCACTTTTAAAGGACTTTGAATTATTTTTGAAAACTTTGAATAAATTTAATTCAAGTCCAAAAACATTTTGCCTTAATTTGGTATATTAAAATATTATAAAACATAGTTCAACATTGTTCAAATATACAATAACAATAACCACAACAAAGAAACACATACATATTATAAATACAAACAAAATGAAACTAAACCCTAAACTTCACAATTAAACATAAATTCATATATATTAACACAATTTTAAAAACCCTTAAAAGAAATAATAGAAAATCCTATTTTTTTAAAAAAAGAAACTAAAACTCTAATTATGGATCACAATCGAAACAGATAAATAAGAATTTGGAACACTCACCGTATGTCATACCAGCAATACGCTCCGAACACAACGCATGACTTCTCATGATTCTGATATTGAACCCACACTCACGCCTACTTTCGCTTTTGAAGCCACATAAAAAACTTAGACAAATCTCTTAAACCCTCAATTGATTTAACAAACCACTTGTCTAAACCGTAAACCTCTCAACTCATGCATATATTAAAACTCTCAACTCATATCAAGGTTAAACGATTTGAGAGAAATTTTTGAGAAATAATCTCGTGCTTTAGGTAATAAGGGTTAAACGAATAGTCATTAGAGTAATTTTATTTTACCCTAATTTTTTTTAGTAATTTTATATTTTTTTGACTTTTCATTTACAATATTTTTTAAATGATTAAAAATTATTTATGTATTTCGCGTCATAATGTCCTTACAAGATTAAATGTAGAGTGAGGAAAAAATTCAATGTATAGAATTCAGTGAGAAAACTGAAAAAAATTAAAAGTACGGTAAATGAAATAGGAAACAGTAAAGTTCAGTTACTAAGCATAAGCGTGTAATTTACCCTTTAACTAAAATATAATTATATATTCAATAGAATGGCAAGCAACATACAAGTTTTCTGACGCCCTTTACTGAAGGAAAAACCTCTCTTTTTGCTTCCACATCCTTAACTAGATGTCGAATTGGATCATCGATCATCGCTCATTCGAAGATCCAAAATATACTTCAGCATTTTTTGGCCCCCAATTGAATCACAAGACTCAAATCAAAGGAAGAAGTAATAACTCTTCCAAATGATCCACTCGTCCAAGCATTGGAAAAGAAGATCAGAATAGAAGCATAATTGATACGACTTTTTGAATGGGATACTGATCTTATTTGGTCAAGATGTCTTCTGAAGATACTACCATATGTCTCTTATCTTTCCAAAGGTTCTTGAATCGCATCAATCTGATATCAGGAACTCATGATATATGACTATTTTACTGAAGATCGTGCATGCAGAAAATCCTATACGGGATTAATATGTGATTTTGTAAATATTACGAATTTTCAATAATTATATTGATTATTTGTAATATAATTTAATATAGGATGAAGAATTATCTTTTAGGATCAGATTTATTATTTTATTAGGAATTAAGGTTGGGTTATAACAATATTTTTAGTTATTATTATTTTATTAGGAATTAGAGTTAAGACATGTTTAGTTTATTATTATTTTATTCTTTAGTTATTTAGAACCTTTAGAACCTTTAGAACTCAACCCCTATATTAAGGAGGGTTCATTCAAATTGTTAAATCAAGATTTCTTTGATTAATAATACAGCGAGAGTTCGTTTTTGCAAGGGCTCGATAGAACATTATCAATCTATTATCCGCAAATCTATCATCACCATCATCAACTTTTCCATCCACCTTCATAAGGGAGATATTTTTGATTTCTTGATATCATACTTTTATTTTTAAGTTCTTTATCTTTGGTTTATCTTGTTCTAATCTTATTTTTCACCTTGTTTCTAGCATCTAAAAGAAACCCTAAGAACCCTACTTACAAGCCGCCAACTTCCCCTATTCTTTCCCCTTTGTTCTTCATCGAGTCTAGAGCTTTCTAGGCTTGATTCTTCAACAAAAGAAACGTTCATTAACCCGGCAGTGCTTCCCTATCAATTGGTATCAGAGCTGGGCCGACTCGTGGAAAGAGGCAAGCAACCTTGCTTGTTCTTGCACACAAAGCCGTCAAGGTACCCCAACAGAGATAGTTCAAAAAAGATTCATTATTTCAGGTTCTTTTTTTAGATTCAAATTATTCTTATTAGTTTGCTATTTTTTCCAAAAAAAAACAAAAAAGGCAAAAAAACAAAAAAAAGGTCAAAATTTCAAAAAAAAATGAAAACGAAGGTATTTAGGTCTTATTTTCCCCATATATCATACTAATCCTAAGAGTAATCTCCATTCCAAAATTCACCGCAATTGGAGTTCATTAGTGCCTTCAAATACATCATTCAAGTTTCATCGGCAGATTCGGTTTAGAATTTTGTCGAATTTCTTGAAAATATACAGGAGGAATTTTGTGGTGAAAATTTTCAGATTGAAACTTTATATATTCAAGATCATTTACACAAAAAAATAGAATATTCGGAGATCAAGAACATCTTCGAACAAAGCAATCAATAAAAATAGATTGTTTGAGGACTTACCGTTCAACAGAGTCTACTGGATACTACTGAAGGTATTTGGTTTTAAAATTTTACAGGCGGTTGTTTGACGCATCGAAAGACATTCAAAAAATTTTCCAAATTTTTTGTATACCGGTAACCCCCTCAAAAACGTTGCTCAAGTTGATCCAGCGTTTTCTAGGTTTCTGGGTTGGTTCTTTTTTTTCTTTGACTCTTAGTGCTTTAGGTTCTTTTGTTTTTCCGTTTATAGTTCTTTTGCATTATCTAACACATCTTTCTTGTGTTAGTAGGACTAAAGAGTTTGCATATTTCTTCCTTCTTTGCATTCTCGTTCTCTTGGAGTTTAACCCTTGTTTGGCCTCTTAGAGCTTTTAGGTATTTCTTATCGCCTTTGCTAGTAATCAAACTCCGATACGAACTGTGGAAGACTACTTGGTAAAGTGAGTTTTAAAGAGTACAAGATCGGCTTACTTGCCTCTCGTTGTGTTACTTTCTTGGAGTGACTTGTAAGGTTTCTTGCTTTGTTATTTTTTTTTACTTTAAAATTTTCTTTTGAGTGTTATGATTTCAGGATGGGCGACAATAACAACAAGACACTTACGGCTATCTTAGCCACACATTCATAACTTACGACTCAAGTTGAAAGATTTGATGAACTTACCAACAACGTGAGAGAACGACAAGAACCACAACTAGATATATCAAACCAGAATCCAAGAACAAACAATGTTAAACTTTTGGTACCCAGGCGAGAACAACCACGTTACCAAGCACCCAAACTCTTTGCAAAACCAAAGTTAATGATCTCGTCTTTTAAAGGAGACAATAATCCGGACAGGTACATCGATTGAGAAGGAAATCTTGATCTCATGTTCGCATACCATGACTACCCCCAAGCTAAACAAGTTCCCCTTCTCACCATGCAATTCGAAGGATATGCGCAAACAAGGAAAAAGATCCAGAACTTCCAAATTCCAACGATCACTTCTTGGACCGACCTCAAACAAACCATGAAAAAGCAATTCCTACCGACACATTATACACGAGAAGTTAAACTACAACTACACCGACTTCGACAATGTAGAAGTTCAGTTGAAGAATACTACAAGGAGATGCAGTCCTTACTCAATAGGGCTAACATAACTGAAAAAGAAGAGGTCACCATGTCAAGATTCGTCTTCGTCTTGAACTCAAACATCACTGATCTTCTTGACCTCCATGGGTACGAAAACCTTGAAGATACACTAAAGAAAGCAATGACAATCGAAGCACAAATCCAAAGGAGATTCCGATTCAGAGAACATTACGAAGGTACTTCATCCTCTTATGAAGGTAATCCTTCAAATCCTTCCTCATCTTCTACTCCATCTTCTCTAAAAGAGACAAGAGATGACAAACCTGACAAGGAGAAAGAACGGCCAGCAAAGAATGACACACTTCCAGCCCCTAAAGATCAAATGATAATTTGTGAGGAGGTAGGGAAAGAAAAAAAAGAAAAAGATGAGAAAAAGGCAAAATCAAAAGAGGTTACTAGTTATAGAAGCCAAAAGAATAATGACCCATGGGTGGTGAGTGAACCTAAATGTGAGAAGAAAAGAGTGACTCAAAATAAATGTGTGAGCACAAAATAATTGAGGTTGAATCTTTGGACTAATGTTTCTACTCGAACCTATTAGAAGAACAAAGTCTCGAAGATTCAAAGCATATCTATTCGGTAAGTATAATGTGAATGAATCATTAAACGATTCTAATGTTTCTCCCTTTAATGTTGTAGATTTGAGGTTGAATCTTTTTGAAGAAATGGAGGATGATACATGCATCACAAGACTCGAATCAAAGGAAGAAGTAATAACTCTTCAAAATGATCCACTCGTCCAAGCATTGGAAAAGAAGATCAGAACAGAAGCAGACTTGATACGACTTTTTGAATGGGATCCTGATCTTATTTGGTTAATATGTCTTCTGGATATACGACCTTCTATCTCTTATATTTCTAATGGTTCTTGAATCTCATCAATCCGATATCGGGAACTCAATATATAACTATTTTACTGAAGATGGTGCATGCAGGAAATCCTATATGGGATTAATATGTGATTTTGTAAAAATTACGAATTTTCAATAATTATATTGATTATTTGTAATATAATTTAATATAGGATGAAGAATTATCTTTTAGGATCAGATTTATTATTTTATTAGGAATTAAGGTTGGGTTAAAACAATATTTTTAATTATTATTATTTTATTAGGAATTAGAGTTAAGACATGTTTAGTTTATTATTATTTTATTCTTTAGTTATTTAGGACCTTTAGAACTTAGCCCCTATATAAAGGAGGGTTCATTCAAATTTTTAAATCAAGATTTCTTTGATTAATAATACAACGGGAGTTCATTTTTACAAGTGTTGATTGTCTTGTTCCTTCGAAGCTTCTTCTCCTAGAGTTCTTTCAAGTTCTTGCGAGGGAGATTAATCTTCACACTCCAATTTGCCTTTTCATTGCGACTAGGAGGGTTGGTTAGAGTCATATTATCGTGTTTGCCTTTTCATTGCGACTAGGAGGGCTCGATAGGACATTATCAATCTATTTTTCGCAAATCTATCATCACCATCATCAGCTTTGCCATCCACCTTCACAAGGGAGATCTTTTGATTTCTTGATATCATACTTTTATTTTTAAGTTCTTTATCTTTTGTTTATCTTGTTCTAATCTTGTTTTTCACCTTGTTTCCAGCATCTAAAAGAAACCCTAAGAACCCTACTTACAAGCCGCCAACTTCCCCTATTCTTTCCCCTTTTTTCTTCTTTGAGTCTAGAGCTTTCTAGGCTTGATTCTTCAACAAAAGCAACATTCATTAACCCGGCAGTGCTTCCCTATCAATTGGTATCATAGCTGGGCCGACTCGTGAAAAGAGGCAAGCAACCTTGCTTGTTCTTGCACACAAAACCGTCAAGGTACCCCAACGGAGATAGTTCACAAAAGATTCATTGTTTCAGGTTCCTTTTTTAGATTCAAATCCTTCTTGTTAGTTTGCTATTTTTTTCAAAAAAACAAAAAAGGCAAAAAAAACAAAAAAAAACTAAAAAAAAACTAAAAAGTCAAAATTTCAAAAAAAATTGAAAACGAAGGTATTTAGGTCTTATTTTCCCCATATATCATATTAATCCTAAGAGTAATCTCCAGTCCAAAATTCACCGCAATTGGAGTTCATTAGAGCCTTCAAATACATCATTCAAGTTTCATCGGCTTATTCGGTTTAGAATTTTGTCGAATTTCTTGAAAATATACAGGAAGAATTTTGTGGTGAAAATTTCCAGAATCCAAGAACAAATAATGTTGAACTTTTGGTACCATGCGAGAACAACCACGTTACCAAGCACCCGAACTCTTTGCAAAACCAAAGTTCATGATCTCGTCTTTTAAAGGAGAAAACAATCCAGACAGATACATCGATTGGGAAGGAAAAGTTGATCTCATGTTCGCATACCATGACTACCCCCAAGCTAAACAAGTTCCCCTTATCACCATACAATTCGAAGGATATGCGCAAACAAGGAAAAAGATCCAGAACTTCCAAATTCCAACAATCACTTCTTGGACCGACCTCAAACAAACCATGAGGAAGCGATTCCTACCGACACATTATACACGAGAAGCTAAACTACAACTACACCGACTTCGACAATGTAGAAGTTCAGTTGAAGAATACTACAAAGAGATGCAGTCCTTACTCAATAGTGCTAACATAACTGAAAAAGAAGAGGTCACCATGTCAAGATTCGTCTTCTGCTTGAACTCAAACATCACTGATCTTCTTGACCTCCATGGGTACGAAAACCTTGAAGATACACTAAAGAAAGCAATGGAAATAGAAGCACAAATCCAAAGGAGATTCTGATTCAGAGAACATTACGAAGGTACTTCATCCTCTTACGAAGGTAATCCTTCAAATCCTTCCTCATCTTCTACTCCATCTTCTCTAAAAAAGACAAGAAATGACAAACCTAACAAGGAAAAAGAACGGCCAACAAAGAATGACACACTTCCAGCCCCTAAAGATCAAATGATAATTTATGAGGAGGTAGGGAAAGAAAAAAAAGAAAAAGTTGAGAAAAAGGCAAAATCAAAAGAGGTCACTAGTTATAAAAGCCAAAAGAATAATGACCCATGGGTGGTGAGTGAACCTAAATGTGAGAAGAAAAGAGTGACTCAAAATAAATGTGTGAGCACAAAAGAATTGAGAGAGAACATTTCTTACAAACAACCTTCCATCCTTGTTCAATTTAGGGAATCAATTATTTCTATTTCTAACATTAACAAGGATTTGCCTAGTGTGTTTTCATCTTTGTTACAGGATTTTCGAGAAGCGTTAGGTGATCCACCTAACAAATTACCTCCAAAAAGAGGAAAACAACACCAAACCAATCTAATTCAAGGTTCTATCATACCTCGTCAAACATACTAAATGGAAGAAACCAAAGAGTTAGATTTGTTACGAAAAGGCTACATCCAGGAAAGCCTTAGTAGCGACGTCATCTAAATGACGAAACATGATTTCAACAACTCCACATGCTTTATAGTTCGAGCACAGGGAATCCATGTAAATGATGAAAAAGTAAAAGCAACACGAGATTGGCCCACACCATCTTCCATCTCCAAGAGTTGTCGAATAGTGTTAGGTGACCCTCCTGACGGGTTACCACCTGAAAGCCCTAATCACTATGCCATATCAATGAAGAGTCACGATTTACGGGAGTCCAAAGGTAAGTATTTTATTACTCATTTTAATGACAATGTAACGTACTTCTTCTCCTTTACCAGGTAAGGCTCATGAAGTTGTCATCCATACTAAACACAACTCCTTTAAGTCCATAACAGACTGAGGTAAGCAAAATACATTAGGCAATGCACTACCACGAAACTATACTCTTACCTATCAAACGTATACTACTATTCTGAGAATTGAACATATCAAAGATGAATATCACAATAACTCAGATATTTTTTATATTTCTACCCATACTTTTAAAAGTGCTTCTAATGAGCTTTATCTTGTATATGAGTTTCCTTACCAATTAAACATGTTTTACAATCTACAAATCTCCTCCAGAGAATTCTTAATTCATGAACCACACTTAGGAGACTTAAGGGATTACTTTAACAAACCAGTTGACATGTTTTTAAACACTCATTCTCGCCACACAAGAAAAAAACATCAGATTACAAGACTTGTATGCAAAAGAGGATTTCAATACTACAAGAAATCAGTTCCTACAAAGAAGAAACCTCGACTAAAATGCATAAAGACACATCACATTGATCCTGGTAAATGTTTCACAAGTTTTTCTTTCAACATATCTAATTCTCTTTCTTTTGGATTTTAATATTCAAGGACGAATTCTTTTGAGGAGTGGGAGAATGATACATGCACCAGAGTCCATAATACATGCTTCTTTGGACTAATGTTTCTACTCGAACCTATTAGAAGAACAAAGTCTCGAAGATTCAAAGCATATATATTCGGTAAGTATAATGTGAATGAATCATTAAACAATTCTAATGTTTCTCCCTTTAATGTTTCAGATTTGAGGTTGAATCATTTTGAAGAAAGGAAGGATGATACATTCATCACAAGACTCGAATCAAAGGAAAAAGTAATAACTCTTCCAAATGATCCACTCGTCCAAGCATTGGAAAAGAAGATCAGAACAGAAGCATATTTGATACAACTTTTTTAATGAGATTCTGATTTTATTTGGTCAAGATGTCGTTTGGAGATACGACCTTCTATCTCTTATCTTTCCAACGGTTCTTGAATCTCATCAATCCGATATCGGGAACTCAAGATATGACTATTTTACTGAAGATGGTGCATGCAGGAAATCCTATACGGGATTAATATGTGATTTTGTAAATATTACGAATTTTCAATAATCATATTGATTATTTGTAATATAATTTAATATAGGATGAAGAATTATCTTTTAGGATCAGATTTATTATTTTATTACGAATTAAGGTTGGGTTAAAACAATATTTTTAGTTATTATTATTTTATTAGGAATTAGAGTTAAGACATGTTTAGTTTATTATTATTTTATACTTTAGTTATTTAGGACCTTTAGAACTTAGCCCCTATATAAAGGAGGGTTCATTCAAATTTTTAAATCAATATTTCTTTGATTAATAATACAACGAGAGTTCATTTTTGCAAGTGCTGATTGTCTTGTGCCTTCGTAGCTTCTTCTCCTAGAGTTCTTTCAAGTTCTTGTGAGAGAGATTAATCTTCACACTCCAATTTGCCTTTTCATTGCGACTAGGAGGGTTGGTTAGAGTCATATTATCGTGTTTGCCTTTTCATTGCGACTAGGAGGGCTCGATAGGACATTATCAATCTATTTTTCGCAAATCTATCATCACCATCATAAGCTTTGCCATCCACCTTCACAAGGGAGATCTTTTGATTTCTTGATATCATACTTTTATTTTTAAGTTCTTTATCTTTTGTTTATCTTGTTCTAATCTTGTTTTTCACCTTGTTTCCAGCATCTAAAAGAAACCCTAAGAACCCTACTTACAAGCCGCCACCTTCCCCTATTCTTTCTCCTTTGTTCTTTATCGAGTCTAGAACTTTCTAGGTTTGATTCTTCAACAAAAGCAACGTTTATTAACCTGCCATTGCTTCCCTATCAATTGGTATCAGAGCTGGGCTGACTCGTGGAAAGAGGCAAGCAATCTTGCTTCTTTTGCACACAAAACCGTCAAGGTACCCCAACGAAGCTAGTTCACAAAAGATTCATTATTTCAGGTTCTTTTTTTAGATTCAAATCCTTCTTGTTAGTTTGCTATTTTTTCAAAAAAAACAAAAAAAGCCAAAAACAGCTAAAAAAATTCAAAATTTTAAAAAAAATGAAAATGAAGGTATTTAGGTCTTATTTTCTCCATATATCATAATAATCGCAAGATTAATCTCCAGTCCAAAATTCACCACAATTGGAGTTCATTAGAGCCTTCAAATACATCATTCAAGTTTCATTAGCAGATTCAGTCTAGAATTTTGTCGAATTTCTTGAAAATTATACATGAGGAATTTTGTGGTGAAAATTTCCAGATTGAAACTTCATATATTCAAGATCATTTACACAAAAAAAACAGAATATTTGGAGATCAAGAACTCCTTCGAACAAAGCAATCAAAAAAACAGATTGTTTGAAGACTTACCGTTCAACAGAGTCTACTGGATACTACTAAAGATATTTGGTTTTAAAATTTCACAGGCGGTTGCTTGATGCATTGAAAGACATTCAAGAATTTTTCCAAATTTTTTGTATACCGGTAACCCCCTCAAAAATGTTTCTCAAGTTGATCCAGCGTTTTCTAGGTTTTTGGGTTGGTTCTTTTTTTTTCTTTGACTCTTAGTGCTTTAGGTTCTTTTTTTTTCCTTTTATAGTTCTTTTGTATTATCTAACACCTATTTCTTTAGTTAGTAGGACTAAAGAGTTTGCATACTTCTTCCTTATTTTCATTATCGTTCTCTTGGAGTTTAACCCTTGTTTGGCCTCTTAGAGCTTTTAGGTATTTCTTATCGTCTTTGCTAGTAATCAAACTTCGATACGAACTGTGGAAGACTACTTGGTAAAGTGAGTTTTAAAGAGTACAAGATCGGCTTACTTGCCTCTCATTGTGTTACTTTCTCGGAGTGACATGTGAGGTTTCTTGCTTTGTTAAATTTTTTTTTTTACTTTAAAATTTTCTTTCGAGTGTTATGATTTCAGGATGGGCGACAATAACAACAAGACACTTACGACTATCTTAGCCACACTTGCATGACTTACGAATCAAGTTGAAAGATTTGATGAACTTACCAATACCGTGAGAGAACGACAAGAACCATAACTAGATCTAGCAAACCAGAATCCAAGAACAAACAATGTTGAACTTTTGGTACCCAAGCGAGAACAACCACGTTACCAAGCACCCTAACTCTTTGCAAAACCAAAGTTCATGATCTCGTCTTTTAAAGGAGACAACAATCCGGACGGTACATCGATTGGGAAGGAAAATTTGATCTCATGTTCGCATACCATGACTACCCACAAGCTAAACAAGTTCCCCTTATCACCATGCAATTCGAAGGATATGCTCGAACTTGGTGGATGTAAACAAGGAAAAAGATCCATAACTTCCAAATTCCAACGATCACTTCTTGGACCGACCTCAAACAAACCATGAGGAAGTGATCCCTACCGACACATTATACACGAGAAGTTAAACTACAACAACACCGACTTCGACAAGGTAGAAGTTCAGTTGAAGACTACTACAAGGAGATGCAATCCTTACTCAATAGGGCTAACATAACCGAAAAGGAAGAGGTCACCGTGTCAAGATTCGTCTTCGTCTTGAACTCAAACATCACTGATCTTCTTGACCTCCATGGGTACGAAATCCTTGAAGATACACTAAAGAAAGCAATGAAAATCGAAGCACAAATCCAAAGGAGATTCCGATTCAGGGAACATTACGAAGGTACTTCATCCTCTTATGACGGTAATCCTTCAAATCCTTCCTCATCTTCTACTCCATCTTCTCTAAAAAAGACAAGAGATGGCAAACCTGACAAGGAGAAAGAACGACCAGCAAAGAATGACACACTTCGAGCCCCTAAAGATCAAATGATAATTTGTGAGGAGGTAGGGAAAGCAAAAAAAGAAAAAGATGAGAAAAAGGCAAAATCAAAAGAGGTCACTAGTTATAAAAGCCAAAAGAATAATGACCCATGGGTGGTGAGTGAACCTAAATGTGAGAAGAAAAGAGTGACTCAAAATCAATGTGTGAGCACAAAAGAATTGAGAGAGAACCTTTCTTACAAACAACCTTCCATCCTTGTTCACTTTAGGGAATCAATTGTTTCTATTTATAACATTAACAAGGATTTGCCTAGTGTGTTTTAATCTTTGTTACTGGATTTTCGAGAAAAACAACACCAAACCAATCTAATTCAAGGTTCCATCATACCTCGTCAAACATACTATATCGAAGAAACCAAAGAGTTAGATTTGTTACGAAAAGGCTACATCCAGGAAAGCCTTAGTAGCGACGTCATCTTAATGACGAAACATGATTTGAACAACTCCACAGGCTTTATTGTTCGTGCACAGGGAATCCATGTAAATGATGAAAAAGTAAAAGCAACACGAGATTGGCCAACACCATCTTCCATCTCCAAGAGTTGTCGAATAGTGTTAGGTGACCCTCCTGACGGGTTACCACCTGAAAGCCCTAATCACTATGCCATATCAATTAAGAGTCACGATTTACGGGAGTCCAAAGGTAAGTATTTTATTAGTCATTTTAATGACAATGTAACGTACTTCTTCTCCTTTTTACCAGGTGAGGCTCGTGAAGTTGTCATCCATACTAATCACAACTCCTTTAAGTGCGTAACAGACTGAGGTAAGCAAAATACATTAGACAATGCACTACCACGAAGGTATACTCTTACCTATCAAACGCATACTACTATTCCGAGAATTGAACATATCAAATATGTATATCACAATAACTCGGATATTTTTGATATTTCTACCCATACGTTTAAAAGTGCTTCTAATGAGCTTTATCTTGTATATGAGTTTCCTTGCCAACTAAACAGATTTTACAGTCCACAAATCTCCTCCAGAAAATTCTTAATTCATGAACCACACTTAGGAGACTTAAGAGATTACTTTAACAAACCAGTTGACATGGTTTTTAAACACTCATTCTCGCCACACAAGAAAAAAACCATGGATAAATTATCTGAAGCAATCATGCATAAAGCCAATAGTGGTCGGCGCCATGTTGAATTTCAACCTAAACATCAGATTACAAGACTTGTATGCAAAAGAGGATTTCAAGACTACAAGAAATCAGTTCCTACAAAGAAGAAACCTCGACTAAAACGCATAAAGACACATCACATTGATCCTGGTAGGACATTATCAATCTATTTTCCACAAATCCATCATCACCTTTGTCATCCACCTTCACAACGGAGATCTTTTGATTTCTTGTTATCATACTTTTATTTTTAAGTTCTTTATCTTTTGTTTATCTTGTTCTAATCTTGTTTTTCACCTTGTTTCCAGCATCTAAAAAAACCCTAAGAACCCTACTTGCATGCCGCCACCTTCCCCTATTCTTCCCCTTTATTCTTCATCGAGTCTAGAGCTTTCTAGGTTTGATTCTTCAACAAGAGCAACACGTTCATTAACCCGCCACCGCTTCCCTATCAGACATGCTTTGAAAATTGGGGGAAGAAGAAAGGATCCGATTGTTGAACTCCATGTCTCTGCATCTCCCAATAGATAGAGAAGACTTGTACCCATTTTCCAAGACGTGATGATTCTTTGATCCTTAAACTCCAGCTTGGGAGCTTCGAAAACCAGAGGTTTATTGGAAAGCGCATTGCGAATCAAAACACTAGTGAATGAGTTGCATCATGGAGGTTCATTTTAGGACAAGAGCTGCAAAACCGAGCCTTCATGCATGGATTCCTTGTTCCCCACAAAAAAAAATCCAGAATTGCTTCAGAGCTATCCCAGAAAAGAATTCTCAGTTTCTTGCTTCTTGCAGAACATGCAATTCTCAGAGGCTAATGTCTCAGGTGCAAAGCAACCGGTATATTACATTTTCCAGCAGTAAAACCGAAAATGGAAAAAATAAAAGGTTTTCCAAATATCCAGGCTTTCAAATCTACGAATATAAAATCACTGTCTAATTGATCTTATGAAGTGATGAAATAAAAAAATGAATCACTAAACTTTGCTTCGGAATATATTTTAGTGCTTAAATAAATTTTCCTTAAAAATAGGGTCTTAACATTTTGACGGTTACATTTTTAAGTGCTCAACTCTTAACTGGCGTTAAAAAAATATGGTATCCACTTAAAAAGGAATAATGCATTGATTTTGGCGGATAATGTGAAATCCAGACATAGAACATTGCTTTTCTGTTGGTGGGAAATGTCTTGACCAAGACCTAAGGTACGTACGTTTTTTGGGAATATAAATATAGATTTATGTGTTGTTAATTTCTTTGACATAAACTAATTGGATTAAACTATTAAAAAATTGACAAATAAATTATTAGGATTGAAGGATTATATGATTTTTGTTGCTGATCTGTGGACATAAGTGCTCTGTGCTTATTGTGATTCATAAGATTCTGTTTACATTGTTGTTCATTTGTATGTGCAGGTATAAGATTAATAAGATTCTGCTAACAATTTGTGCTTATTGGGGTTCATAAGATTTTGTTTACATTGTTGTTAATAAGATTCTGCTAACAGTAAAATACTAATAATAAAGTAGTACACTAAAACAGTGTAAAGTCTAAATAATAAAGTAGTAAACTAATAATAAGATTCTGCTAACAATAAAATATTAAACTAAAAAAACAATTAACACTTTAACTTTGTTTCATTAAAAAACCAGTAAAGTCTTAAACTAATAATATAGCATAAGACTAAAATCATAAAGTAGTAAACTAAAACAGTGTAAAGTAGTAAAGTAATGAAGACTTTAACTTGAACTAAGAAAGTAATAAACACTTTTAACTTTGTTTCATAACCTAACAAGTAAAGTCCTAAACTAATAAACTAATACAGTCTAATGAAGACTTTAACTTGAACAAAAAAAGAAATAAACACTTTAACCTTGTTTCATAACCTAACAGTAAAGTCCTAAAATAATAAACTAATAGTCTAATGAAGACTTTAACTTGAACAAAAAAAGAAATAAACACTTTAACTTTATTTCATAACCTAACAGTAAAGTTCTAAACTAATAACTAATAAACTAATACAGTCTAAACTAAAAAAATAAATATATTTAAAAAATATTAATAACATATTAAACCATTCATTAATAACATATTAATAACATATTACCAGTATATTAAAAATATTAATAATATATTAAACCATTCCATAACATATTAACCATATTAAAGCCTTCATTACAATATTAATCATATTAAACCATCCTTTACCATATTAACCATATTAATAATAACATATTAACAATATATTAAAAATATTAATAACATATTAGACCATTTGTTTTAATAACATATTAATAGTATAATAACATATTAAATGAGTAATAACAGTATGATAACATATTAAAAGTATATTAAAAATATTGATAGCATATTTATTTTGTATTTATTTTAGACAATGAATGTTATTAGTAGGTCAAATGCAGGCAGTGGTTATAATACTTCCAGTGGGCCTAATGCTGGTAGTGGTCCTAATATTGTTCGGGAACCTAATGTAGTAGTTGATGAGATTATTTATGATGTCTTAAATGATATTGATGGAAATAGTAGTGGGTCAGATTGGGTAGATGGAGATAATTTATTATTTGATGATAATGATGAGAAGATTGTTGCAATTAAAAATAAGTTCAGAATAGTCCACAAGAAAATAAAAAAAAATAGAATTGTCAGTGTAGAAGACTTAGGAGTTGATGTTGAACAAGAAGAGAGTGTATAATTTTGTTCAATTAAATATTTTCTAAAAAATTCAAAATTTATAAGATATTTATATTTTTTATATTGCTTTATCTTTTTATGGTTGTGAAGGGGTTGATTGAAAAGATTATTCTATGCTTATCAAATGTGAATAACGGATTTTGTGCTAGGCATATGTATGCCAATTGGAAGAAACTACACAAAGGTGGTGACCTTCAGCGGCTGATTTGATTATGTTACAAGGCAACAACTCGTTCTTAAATCAAACAACATTCTTCAAGAATTGGACGGTTGAAGAAGACAACATTTGATGACCTAATGGCAAAGCCTTCTTCTCTACTAGGTCTAAGTGTGACACAGTTGACAATAATTTTTCATATGCTTCTAATATAGCCATTCTAGGGGCTAGATTTAAGTCTATAATCTCAATGTTTGAGGACGTTAGACATTATGTCATGTTTAGGCTAGTTCAACACAAGAAAAAAGCACTTAAGTGGAAAGGTGAGTTGTGCCCTATAATTGAAGAAAACTTGAAATTCAAAAGGGTATTAGTGCACTTGAAATTCATGTAATTTGGAATGGGGTTGAAAGGTATGAGGTCATATGTCATTAAGACACATTTTTTGTTGATATTAGGGGCTGATCATGCATTTGTAGAGTATGACACCTGACAGGTATTCCATCCCCCCATGTTATGTGCCATTTTGTATAGGGGAGACAATTAGAAAATTTTGTATTTGATGCATACAAAAAGCATGTATATGTTGATTTATACATTGTTGTCCTACCTTCAATCCCAAGTTATAAATTTTGGAAAGACACCAAAATGGGCAATCTTGATCCACCATTGAAGAGAATACAAGGAAGACCAAAACATAAAAGAAAAAGAGAAGAAGGTGAAATGCGTACTTGAAATAAGTGGTCGAGGCGAGGAGCAAGAATGAGTTGTAAAATTTGTAGGGTTCTTGGATATAATATGAGAATACATCCAAACAAAAATTCATCCAATTTAAGTTTTTATTATATTGTAAATATGTTTTTTTACCATTTATCCTATTGACATATTTTAATTGATAGGTTTAAGATGATGGTGCACAAACAGAGTTTGCTCAACAACCTACTCGCCCAATGATAACTTCGTCAACTACTCAACAACCATCTCCAATAGAAGAATCAAATAGGACACCTAGATAAAATGTCACAGCACACGGGCCAAGAGGAAGAACAATTATACAAGGGTTGGACATTTATACAATGAAAAAACAGGACTCCAAATTTTAAATGTAAGTTATTTGGTTTACTAAAGCATTACACTTTTGTTATTTAAGTTTTGAGATTGCTAATTTTTTTTTTGTGCATTAACAGCATGAAAAACCAAGCCAAGTGTTGCTTTCTAAACCTCACACAAGATCAAATCAGACAACCACATCTCAAGCCTATGCTACGACAACTTCTCACCCTGTTGCAACTTCTTTTGACCTTGCTATAGCATCTTCTCACCCTACTGCAACATCTTCTCAACAGTCCACTACTGTTGCTAAGCCTCCGAGAAAAGAAGAGCAAAGATGCCTATCGAAAGGCCCACCAAAATCATATGGATACCTTTGGAAATCAGTTTGTGATGTATTCTATTATTATATATTTATGCTGCTATTAACTGTTGAACAATTACTGGTGATGTTGGATATTTTGTGATGTTATTTTTTAGGTTATCTTTTGAATAATTACTGCTACAGTAGTTATATTTTATGTAGGCAATAACTTTTGTATAGGCATTAGCTTTTGTGCAGGTAAATATTGATTTATGTTATGCAATGTTGATTTAGGTTATAAAAATGTGCAAATGTTGATTTTAGGTTATGCATATTCTAATGTTGCAAATGTACAGATTATACTTAGCATTTGCTAAGAATGTACAAATGTTGATTTATGTTATGAAAATGTTGATTTATGTTATGCAAATGTTGATTTAGGTTATGCAAATGTGCAAATGTAGGTTATGCATATTCTAATGTTGCAGATGTACAAATTATACTTAGCATTTGTTATGAATGTGCAAATTTTGATTTAGGTACCTACACTATTATCGGCTTATTTATAAGTGCCTGAAGTTTTTTTTGTTGCTAATTTTAAGTGCCTAGATTCACTACTATTTTATTTGTACTTCACATATCAAACAAGATAAATATCAAATATTTTACTTTGTTGTTAATTTTAGGTGCTTTGATCCACTACTGTTTTTAATCTTTTAACTTGTTTTTCACTCATGCCATAAACAAAACACTATCTAATAAAATACATATCAAATATTTTATTTGTACTTTACATAGCAAACAAGATAAATATAAAATATTTTACTTTTTTCGTTAATTTCAGGTGTCTTGATCCGCTATTGTTTCTAATCTTTTAACTTGTTTTCACTCATGTCATCAACAAAACACTATCAATCAAAATACATATCAAACATTTTATTTGTACTTCACATATCAAACAAGATAAAGATCAAATATTTTACTTAGTCTTCACATATCAAACAAAATACATAACCAAACATTTTACCTGGTCTTCACACATATAAAACAAAATACACAACCAAACATTTTTCTTGGTCTGAAAACATCTAACAATTTATGATATCTAAATCCAAATTTATCATAATATACATTATTCATGAAGTAAAAAAAAGACTATCTTATAAAAAATGTGTTGTTCCTCATGTTTGTTGCATTCACTTTATACGCTCTAATTTCTACTTTTTGATCTTCCACCAGTATCCTCAACTTTTAGACTTCATCAAATTTGAAAAGTCTCTTCAATTCATTGTTTTCAACTTTAATTTTTCTATTCTTCATCACCATTTCAAGTTGACCTCTCAAATCTTCAACTACAAAACTACTGCGTTATTCCTCGTCAAGCCACTGAAAAAATTTACAACGATTCTAGGGGAAATTGAGAGCAAAAATAATATAAAAATTCATAGTAATAAAAAAACTTACAATGATTGTAGGGGATATTCAAGTCAAACATAATACAAAAATTCATAGCAATAAATAAATTTACAACCATTCTATACGACAACACACTTACATTATCAAACACGTTAATAGAACAATCCATATCAATCAAAATAAGTCATCCAGGACACATTTTAGCATGCTTCAATCTAACTCAATAAAATAACCTATTTTAAACAACCCATTTTAGTCCTCATACGCATCTAAATAATATGCAAACTTTATTAAACAATAAAAACAATACTCGGAGCTTATACAGGAAATATGATTTTAATTAAACGAAAATAAAAATATTTTTAATTGGAACTAAACCAAAATAAAGGAAATATAATTCTCAGCGTTAATATAAAAACTCCAATAAACCAAAAAAAATACTATTTGGACCACCCATACAATCGAACAACCATAATTTCCTAAATTTAGAAGATTTTTGAGATCGATACAATTTAAAATGTATCGACACTTTATGTGTGCACCTCGTTGGGCATTCATTTTGGAAAAAAGTATCCACACAAATTTAAAAAGTGTCGATACATTATGTTGACCTATTCTCTCATAAAACCGATATATTTATACCGGTTACATTGTAAATTTACCTATTACATTATAATTATCGGTTCGATGTTTTTGGGATCGATACTTTTAATAAATGTATCGGCACTTTATGCGTGCACCTCATTTGGGCATTCATTCTGGACAATAAGTATCGACACAAATTCCACAAGTGTCGATACATTATGTTGACATGTTCTCTCTTAAAACTGGTATATTTATATCGGTTACATTGTTAATTTACCGATTATATTATAATTATTGGTTTTAATGTTTTTGGGGTCGATACTTTTATAAAATGTATGGACACTTTTGTTTACTTGTCCTCTCATTAAACCGGTATATTTTACCTATTACTTTATAATAATTGGATTCGATGTTTTGAGGATCGATACTTACAATAAATGTATCGACACTGTTTTGGAAACTTTATGTTTGAGAACCACATTGGAAACAAATCTTTATGTTTACGAATTTTGTCATTAAAAAAGTGTATTGTAAATTTTAGCATTTACATTGTAAATTTAACAATTACTTTAAAGTTATTGTACATACCTAAATATCTCTTGCGAATTTAATGTTGTACCCACCCTTCAACTACCACTACCAATACCACATTCTATTGAAAGCGCTACTGAAACATTTTGTTCAATGAACCTTTACTTACATCTCCATCAACTCCTGTTGGGACAGCTGAACTTACACAACAAAATATTTTCCATGGATCATACTGATGCAGACAATGTTAAGGCAACCGAGGAATGCCATAAAGTACATAATGTTGATGAATCTGACAGATTGGTTGGTCAGCTCTTCTCTTCACGTGATAAAGCTTGGCACTTGTACAAGGGATTCACACGGGAATATGGGTTTAGTGTACGTCGGGGAACAACACGACTTGACTTGTTAGGGAATGTGAAGACACAAGAATTTTATTGTTCCAAAGAAGGGCTTCGAGTATCAAAAGTCAATACTGTTGATCGTCAACGTGCTCATACGCCAGTCACAAGAACAGGATGCAAGGCTAGAGTCGTAGTTACAGCAAAAAATACAAATGATTACTGGTTATAAGTAAGTCTTATCAGAAACATAATCATGCATTGTGCACACCTGCTATGACATCATTTATGCGTTCTAATAGAGCTGTAAGTAAGGCTGATATCGATGAGGCAACAACATTGAAAGAGGTCGGTGTTGGCACTTCACAAGTAATGAATTATTTAATGCAGCAGGCAGGGGGCTATCATAATGTTGGATTTACACATAAAGACATCTACAATGCACTTCAAAGAGGTAAAGCAAAGGAAATCATCGATGGGGATGTGAATCACTTATTGCTTACTTTGATTATAAGAAACATGATGATCCCGGGTTTTTTATGACATACTCGGTAGACGAATCAGGGGTATTCCATAATCTTATTTGGTCAGGTTCTACATCGAGATCAAATTACACATGCTTCGGTGATGTAATTGCATTCGACACAACGTACAAAGATAATTTTTATGGTCAACTAATTATGCCTATTGTCGGTGTCAGTCATCACCATAACACAATTGTGTTTGCCACTGTCATAATCGCTGACGAGATGTCCCAATCTTTCGAGTGGGTACTATAGAATTTTTTAGAATCCATGATGAATAAATCGCCTATTTCAGTTGTCACCGATGAGGATAGGGCAATGCAGAGGGCTATCAAATCTGTTATCCCTTATGCTAAGCACAGATTATGTTCTTGGCATCTTTTTCGCAATGTACAAGCTAACATTGGTGACCCAAAATTTATAGCAGCATTGTCAAAATGCATGGGTTCCTGGTGGACAACCGACGAATTTGATATTCAATGGCGTTCGATTGTTTCAGAATTCATTGTCGAAAAGCATCCATGTGTGATTGAGAAGGGAAATACTCGGTACTTATGGGCCCAAGCCTATCTAACCGGTCATTTCTTTTCCAATATTCGCTCAACACAAAAGTGTGAGTCTATGAATGCTTCACTCGCGATTGCACTGAAACATAAGAAGACATATTTAGATGTTGTTCGTGCAATTGAAGATGGAATTAGTAGAATACGTATGAAGGAGTTAAAAGTGGATTACTTAAGTTCCCAGAGAAAGCCCTTCCAGATCAGAAAACTAGTCGACCTTGAAAGCCATGATGCTTAGATTTATACACGCGAATATTTTCGTGCGTTCCAAGATGAACTTCAACGGGAGACATTATACCAGATTCAGGAAGAGATTCAGTCATTATCAGATGAATGTCAAAATTATATTTTTGACAAAGTACAAAGAAAAAAATAGGACATTTGAAATTAGTTTTGATTCTCGTACGAAAACCCTAAATTACTCAAATAAAAAATTTAAGACCGTCGAACTTTAGTGTCGCCATCAACTTCACATTTTGAAGCACTTGGATTACACATATTTGCCCATGACTTTGATTCAAAGTAGGTGGACTAAGGACGCGAAGGTTTTTGCACCCAGTTTTGTTGACCTGAATGTTCCTCCAGAAGTAATGCAAATGACAAGGTACGCTGCTCTACGTGCAACGTCAAGTAGGTTATGCTACATTGCATCAAAGACAAATGCATCTTTCAAAACCGCAAGAGATGAGATGAAAAGACTAAAGAAGAATTTGAAAACTCGTTTGGTTTGAATGATTCAGTCAACCAGGGTAATCATGTTGACTGCATAGACAATAAAACCTAGGGGTCCAAATGGTAAGCTAGGAATTGGTAAGGCAAGCTTTCTTTGAGGGTTTAGGGTTTAGAGCCCTCCAACATAAGGAGTGCATGATTGAACATTACATATAATAGTTGTATTCAGTTGTTGAATAATTGTTCTTAATTTTATATTAGGATAGTTGTAATGATATACGTTCACTTTTCGGGACCAATTAGTTAGATGCAGGCAATACCTTATATCCTCGACGCAGAGCACAAGAAATCTGGCACTTAAAGATTTACCAAGAGCGGTAACTTTTTCTCTTCATAAAAACCGAACCTAGAATCAACTTTGCAATTATGCCTATCATTAGGGATGGCAACGGGGCGGTTTCGGGCCTGGGATTAGTCCCCCCGTCCCTATTTAAAAAACACATACTCATCCCCGTTTAAAAAACCACAGGGATTTAAATGGCGATCCCCATCGAGTAATCAGAGAAAACCGCAGGGAAACGGGTATCCTTGTTTAGCATAAATAGTTATTTAAACTGGTAATTTTCACCGCGAGGATAACTACAGTGAAAATTACCCGTTTAAATAATCGTTTACCTTAGAGATATATATCTTAATTTAAATATAATTTTTAATATTTATCGGGCCGGGTATTCGGGTAATTGGGGCGGGGATTACCAAACTCGTCCCCATCTCTGTTTAAAAAAATCAATTTTCCTCGTCCCTGAACCTGACCCGTTTAATTCAGTTTTCGGTTTTCCCCAATGGGTTCGGTTTTCTTTCGCCATCCCTACCTATCATGCTGAAGAGAACCTGCTGAATGATAGGATTTGCATACAACTGCAAGCATTTTAAACTCTAAACCCAATTAATCTGCTAAAATTATACAACAGAGATCTTAGGATTTCCCATAAAATGCTTGCAGTTGTGTATAAATCCTATCATTCAGCAGGTTCTCTTCAGCAGTATAGGCATAATTGCAAAGTTGATTCTAGGTTTGGTCATCATGCAGAACAAAAGTGTCAGATTTCTTGTGCTCTGCCTCGAGGATATAGGGTATTGCATGCATCTAACTAATTGGTCCCGAAACGTGAACGTATATCATTACAACTATCTTTATATAAAATTAAGAACAATTCTTCAACAACTGAATACAACTATTATGTGCAATGTTCAATCATGCACTCCTTATGTTGGAGGTCCCTAAACCCTAAACCCTCAAGAAAAGCTTACATTACTAATTCCTAGCTTACCATTTGGTCCCTGCAAGGGGGTTTTATTGGCTATGCAGTCAACATGATTATGAGCTTCCTTTATCCTTTGGCATTCAGTCAGACTGTAGAGATTTGAATCAATTAAAAGTTATTAAATACTTTAATCCAATTACCATTTCAAGAAAAATTACATGAATACATTGATACTAACTGGTCTCTTTCGATTTTCTTCAATGTTGATACGCTGGGGCGTGGGGCTCCATTTGAAGGTCATCATCTTCGTGAACAAAGATTGAACTTTCAACCTATAACCATTCAAAAAAACCAAACTTTAAAATCTAACCTTTTTTTTTTGAAGACTAACATACTAAAAAATTAGGGTTTCGACAACATACCTATCGAACACATGAAGGGAAAAAAAGTGTCCAATCTGTAAATCAATCAAAACCTAATTTGAATACCATAATATCGATAAATTTACATGAAGAACTGATCGTAACTGTTATGAACGTTGGTATTTGTAGTGGAAGAGTTCTCTCGATTTGGGGTTCGTATAGCATTATCAACATATATAAATAATGAAGGAAAAACACGCATAATTTTAAAAAAATATCGATATAAATTTAAAAAGTGTTGATACATTATGTAGACCTATTTTCTCATAAAACCGGTAAATATGTACCAGTTACATTGTTAATTTACCTATTACATTGTAATTATCGGTTTTGATGTTTTTGGGATTGATACATTTTAAAATGTATCGATACTTTATGAGTGCACCCCATTTGGCATTCATTCTAGACAAAAGTGTCGATTATGTATACCTATTTTCTAATTAACCGGTATATTTCTACCGGTTACATTGGAAATTTACCTATTACATTATAATTATCTATTTCGATGTTTTGGGATCGCTATTTTTAATTAATGTATCGATACTTGATGTGTGCACCCAGTTTGGGCATTCATTCTGGACAAAAAGTATCGACATAATTTAAAATATGTCGATACATTATGCTTACCTGTTTTCTAATTAAACCGGTATATATCTACCGATTACATTGGAAATTTACCTATTACATTATAATTATATGTTTCGATGTTTTTGGGATCGATACTTTTAATAAATGTATCGACACTTTACGCGTGCACCCCGTTTGGCATTCATTTTGGACAAAAAGTATCGACACAAATTTAAAAAGTGTCACTACATTATGTAAACTTGTTTTCTAATTAACCGGTATATTTCTACCACTTACATTAGAAATTTACCTATTACATTATAATTTTCTATTTCGATGTTTTTGGGATCGAAACTTTTAATAAATGTATCGACACTTTATGCGTACACCCCGTTTGGTGTTCATTCTAGACAAAAAGTATCGACACAAATTTAAAAAGTGTCGATACATTATGTTTACCTGTTTTCTAATTAAACTGGTATATATCTACCGATTACATTGGAAATTTACCTATTACATTATAATAATCTGTTTCTATATTTTTGGGATCGATACTTTTAATAAATGTATCGACACTTTTTTTACCTGTTCTCTCATTAAACCGACATATTTTACCTATTACTTTATAATATTATGCTTCAAACCATATTTGGAGGTAAGTTCTTTCCAGTTCTTACTCTTACAGAGTACTACAACATTTTTGCCTTCGTTTCGTACCCCAAGACGGCTACAGCACATGGGACCCCCCAGAGGAAATGAATAATCACCATATTTAGCAATACATTGTTGTACATGAAATTGATCCATCAAGGATCGACACAATTCCCTCGGAATAGGTCGATCCCTTACTCCGACCAACGATCCAAACCTCATTTCTTCCAACACATTCAACTGATTTCTCTCCTTAAGGTGTTCAATTAATGAATTCACCCTTTTTATGTTGCACATTGTCGACACTTCCTACATTTTTTAACAATATATAATGTTATTGTTCTTATATATTTTGTATCAATGTATTTACAAGTTTAATGAATACCTTCTTTTCATGTGCTTTCCTCCATTCTTTGTATTCTTTACTATCCTTCTTTGACTGTGCGATGAAAGGTTCCTTCTCAGCATCACTCGTCGAATTCCATTTCTCCAACACATCATTTCTCACCTAATATTAAGCATAAACGTTTCTTAATCAATATATTAACGCTAAATAATACTCAATGTCAAATTCAATTTATATACCGAACCGATGTGTTTGCCACATTCCTTCATCTTTTGGCATTCGGTCATACTGTCAACATTTAAAATTTGTAATCAATTTAAAGTTCTTAAATACTTTAATCCAAATACCATTTCAACAATAATAACAAAAAGACATTGATACTTACTGTAAGTACATATATCCACCATTTGGTTGCTTTCGACCCTCAGCCTCAATTTCAAAGTCATCTTCGCCACCAACAATTCCGAGATCCTTTGACTTCATTTTTCCTTTATATATCAGTTTACGCAAATCAAACCAAATACTGGTTACATACACTTTATTCAATATACAAATATTGATAACTACTCTTGTAGTAAAATAGTTTCCTTCAAAAGAATTTGAATGGTCACTACAACAAGTGTCGGCACATTTATACAACCTACAATATCATTTCTACCTATATTATAAACAGGTATCCATATTTATTTTCTACCTATAATATTATATAATCGGTCCCAAATCTTTCTTGGCTTCGATTCGAAATCCCCAAACCAAACCCAAAAACCCTAATCTCTATTTCCTTTAAACGAGTGGGAACACTCAATACTCCAAGTATCGGCACATTTTTACAACCTATAATATCATTTTCTACCTATAATATCATTTTCTAAAAGTATCAATATTTATATTTTACCTAGAATATCACTTTCTACTTGTAATAGATCCCAAATGCTTCTTTACTTAGAAAACCCTATTTTCGATTACTGTAAAAATAAAAAACTAGGGTTTCGATAACATACTTTTTTATTCGACTGCAGCAAAAAACAAACTTCGCTTTAGAAACGCTTTCTAAAATGCAGCAACAATTACGCTTCGATTTCAAAAACTCGTCCCCGTCTGTCTTCTATCTATTTTCAGAAGAAATTTAGCTATGCCCTTTATATTTTCATCGGATATGTTATTTATATTTAATCGATACAATACCCAAAATGTCGATACTTTTATGTCAGGTGTCGATACTTTCGATAGGATATTTACCTATTTCTTAAATTATTGATAATTTATTACGCGTACTTATTAAAGTATCGACACTTTCAACATATCCGGTAACGCTTTACCGGTTTAGTCATTTCGAGACCGATTTTTTTTACCTATTATATTGTTAAGTGTCGATACATTTTTATAAAGTATCGACACTTTATAGGCTCTATTACTGCTTGCCTTTTAAATTCCAAAAGTGTCGATACTTATAATAAAGTATCGACACTTTCAACATATCCGGTAGCGCTTTACCGGTTTTGTCATTTTGAGACCGGTTTTATCATATTTTTACCTGTTATATTTTTATGGATCGATACATTTTTATAAAGTATCGAAACTTTATAGGCGCTATTACTGCTTCTCTTTTAAATTCCAAAAGTGTCGATGCTTATATTAAAGTATCGACACTTTCAACATATTCGGTAGCGCTTTACCGGTTTGGTCATTTCGAGACCGGTTTTGTCATATTTTTACCTGTTATATTGATATGGATCGATACATTTTTTATTTGTATCGACACAAACCGACAAGCTAGGTTTTCCGGTTGCCAAATTTTTTAATATTTCTTCATGATTTGCACCTACAACATTATTATTACTCAACATTTCCGTAGCGCTAAACCGATTTTGTTAAATATCTTTTAATGTATCCGGTCACGCCGTATATTTGTCGTATATTAGTCCGCCTTTCCTGAGACAACCCTGGAGAGGAGGAGAGAGGACGATGTTTAGGGGAGAGACTAAAGAGAAAAAATGACGGTGAATTTTATTTTACCCTAAATGAGAATTAAATAATATTATGTCATTTTATTTTATTTTATTTTATATTAATTTATATTTGAATTTCAAGAAATTATCAAAAAATTAAAAAATTGACGTGTCCTATTTTAATTGGATACCAGGATTTTTTTAACGACAATTAGAATTGGACACTTAAAAGTGTAACGGTGAAAACTTAGGCACCTATTATTAGCGAATATTTATTTCTATACTAAAACGTTTTTTGAGGCAAAGTTTAGGTACTTATTTTTGTATTAAGCCTTAGTATTATATAATTTAGGGTAAACACCTATTTCGTAACCCCTATCACTTAATTTTTATTTTGGTCATCCAATTATTATTTTTTAAAATTATACTTAATATTACGTTTTGGTCACCTACTGTTAAAAATCAACGATTATTCTGACATGATATTTTTTAAATTATTTTCCAATGCTGATGTGAAAATACCTTATGGTGACACATCAGCATCACCGTTATTTTTTCAATGATAGGTGACTATAACAGAATTTTAAGTATAATTTAAAAAATATATAATAGTTAGATGACCAAAACAAAAATTAAATAATAGACCTATAATTTAAGATTATAGCAAACTTAGCTATATATATATATTAGTTAGGATCACTTACACGATAAAACTATTATAATTTTATCATATTTAGGATCGTTAGATGAATGAAAATAGATTGATGAAATTAACTTTTTAACTTTTTTCAGTGAATATCTTTTAATTTCTTACTGTTAATCTTAACTGTTATTTTAACTCATCAAACGATCTTAAATCTATATAAAACTAATATAGTACTTACATTCTTTATCACTCAAAATAATTGCATAATAACAAGCTGTAATATACGAAAACATAAAAACACATGCAAGTCTCACTACAAGATTTGGTTTTTTCTTTCTACTGTTTGTGATGGATAAATGGATTTTTTTTGGGGGGGACCCAGAACAATGGTGTAGGTAATACTATTCTAACAAAGTTATCAACTACAACTTGCTTTACTTACTGAATAATACAATTTAGCTACTAACATTAGTAACATAGCTGTAGGTCGAACGTGTGTCACATTGAAAAATTAAAATCATCGATTCTAAAACTAAACACAAAAATAAAGATATGGTGGTGATCCGTTAATTGGTTGAGATGCTATTCCGCTTTGTGTGGGTTCAAATTCCAGCATATGTTTGCAAGAATAATTAAATATGTTTCTGAGACTTCTATTGTATTTTTAATTTTTTTAAATATTTTATAAAAACTATTTGATCTCAATTAGTACGTTTATGAAGAAAAAAAAAGCCATCTATAATAAGAAATTTAAGTGATACAGAAATATTTACCTTTAGAAAGGTAAAGTCACTTTTAATAATAGAGGAATTAAAATGGAGTATTTGGGTAGTAGAGTGAAGTTTAGACGATATAACATATTAAACATTATCATAACACAATAAATACATGAATTGTAGAGTCTACTACATCGTTATGTTCTGCCCATAGCATTCATGTTAATTGCCAATTACAACCTGTTCATCTTCATCGAAGAATGAATTAGGATACAAATGCTTCTGTGCCTAAGAATTAGGATACAAATGAAATCCGATATTCAGGTCTGGAAGAACTGAATCTGGTCTCTGTTGTGGTGATAGCCTTGAGTCCGGTTTTTGATGCATTGATAATTCATCGCGCGATGGTTGTTGATGATTCCTTGATCTTGGTGTTGCCACTGTCTCGTGTCCGGAATTCGGTGACGGGAAGCTCAGATTCTTTGTGCCTGAATTTTCTGTCAATTTGGGGTCATTTGAGTTCGAGTTTGCAGTGGCCGGATGCGCAAAGTAGGTTGCAGTCCTCGAGACAGTATCAAGTCTCTGAGATGACTGGAAAATGAATCCAGGAAGACTGGCAGTCCCGATGAATTTTTCCATATGAGCTGGGAGGTTAGACCAGTAAGCACCATTATTGTATCCATTCATGCCAGGATGAATTGGGACAGGAGGCCTCGGCTGGACTGCTGCTGCACTGCTGTTTGTCATGTTAAACCAGTATTGGAAGATCCATCACTGCCTTCACGCTTCGGATTCCAAGATTCTGGATATCTTATAGCAGCCGAAAGGGATGCAGAAGTAGTGCCAGATACAGGTATAGGCTTACTTAAATGGCCATCTGAGACAGATTGAACATGCTTCTCAGAGAAATTATCGGCTTTGAGATTGGCAGACTTTTTAACTTCTCGGGTTTCTGGGAAATAAGACTCAGTGGCGGAACACGAATTTTGACTGACGGAGCACAGCAGTGATAATGTCTGTTGGCCTGGTGGAAGAGAGAGCGAAGGGTGTTGTAAAGGTCTCTGTGCTGGAATATCCTTTTCCACAACCCATCCAGGACCAAAATTTACTCCAGCTGGTAAACACTCTTGTATCTTTTTAGAGGCAATTTTCCAAGCAACCGAACCAAGGCTTGCAGCAAATCGAGCTAGACTTCGTGTGTAACCATGCTCCACGTATACCCCCACCTGCTTCAAATGAAAAATAAGATATCAAACCAACACAGGCCAATCTAAGATTCCCCACACAAGCTAGTCCAGCATAAAGCATAGAGCAGCACGTGATATTTTCAGTTGAACAGTGTGAATACAATACCCAATCCACAGTCGGAAAATTAATGTAATTGGAGAGTGATAATTATACAGTTCACTGCTTTTCATCTTTCATTTTTACCATTTATGTCATCTTCAGACCCCAACAAACACACAAATCCACCATCTAGGGAAGAAAATAAGTACATATCCATATGACCATGCAATTCTGAAATTATTTTGGCCTGGACATATTCCAAACATTAGTTCATCATTAGTGTTTCAAATTCAAAACCACCACAAATGTTTGTGGACATAATCTGTGGACATAACTTATAGCACTGAGAAATTCAATATTCACTCAATAAAATTTAAAAAACCATTATTTATCTATATGGTACGTACAGTCAGTAGCTGCTTCCTCTCTCCATCGAAAGTATTTAACACAGATGCCTCTCTTGCAGCAGATGAATGAAACAGATTGTAAGTGTTACGTCTATTCTCATCCAGCACAAAATGCTTTTCACCGTGCTTCATCACATAACCTGCAAGAAAGACAAAAGCTAACATGCCTTCTCATAAAATTACACACAAGGGTGATGTTAATGAGAGCCATAAGAGAAGAAAACCAAAAGCGGACGAAGTTATAAGAGTTTTTGACCTTAACCTTCATCATTTCTGTCGGATTTGTTTTCGGTAAATGAGCCTGAATAAACATCATTGCGAGAACCACAAAATTTTCCAGACGAATCAGCAATATTAGACTTGTCCGAAGCAAGAGATCCTTTTCCCGTGTCATGATTGGAACATAGGGTGTTCTCTTGACCAGTAGCAAGGGTGGCATCTGAGGAAAATTCTGTAGCAGCACGCTCTAAGGAAGGCCGACCTGGTGTCTTCTTGAAATTTTTGGTTGGTGGTCTACCTCTCCTTATCACCTTTGGTTCTGCTTCATTATCATCACTATCTTGCCGTAAATTATCAAAGTTCTTTTTTGCTAGCTCTTGTATAGATCGTGCCTGGAATCCAATAAATGTTTTCATATAAAACATAAAGTTAACCTTAAATGTAAATTACAATTTGGAGCCTAACCATACCTGTCTAAAATATATAGTATCAGAAGCATTATACTGCATCGCGTTTGAACATATAAGGAAAACATCTTTCTGCAAGATAACAAAAGAAAACATCTATTCACATCTCCCAAAGTTTTAGCTTCTTATAGAGACAAAGTATCAATCAAGGATGACTAAAGACCAGATTACACCTCCAAATATTTCATAATTAGAGATGAGAAGATAATAACTGAAACGCATCATCTTTAAATCTCAAATGCAAGGAATTGAAGTCTTAAATTTGCTTCAGCAAAACTTATTTGCTGTGACAAAATAAGTTGAATATGTAGGAGATTTTTCCTTTCTTGTTATCAGCTGGGCAAGCTTTGTACATAATCTCCAAACGTCATCAGAAACATTACCATCCACAGATGGCTATCAACAGTAAAAATAGGAACAAAAAACATGTTCAGCACTTCATCCCTTTCCTTTTCTGCACTCTGCACATTGCATCTATTCAGAGAACAAGGAAATGATACCAAAAGTGGAGCAGAGAAGTTTAACAAAATGACTACTAGCAAAACAAAGCACAAATGAGTTTCATGCATTTTTATAAATGATAGAATGCTTTTTTATCACCAAAAGAAGGCGAACATTGTACCATATTCAATAAATGCAACCCGATAGTACCAAGTGATTTAAAAACATGGCAATAACAGAATTCTGTCTGTTTGCCCTACATTCAGGTTAAAAATGAAAATCTTACAGCGTGCTAAATCGCATCTTTCACTTTAAAGGAGTTCACTATCATCAATGAAACTAACAGACCAATAATAAACACAATGCAGAAAGACAAGAAGAATATTCCACATAACATATCTAGTTCCTATGCTAATATGGAGCTAAAATAAGTTTTATACTAATTGCTTTATAAAATTTGAATCAATGACTTTAGCAGGACCCAAAACCAACATAGCACTTTGACTAGTGAACAGAATCATTTGTCCTTGCAATCAAAGGAAATCCAAAAGCACATCCATGAATACAATCAATGTAAAATTACATATAAGTTGAAATTAACATCTATCACCTGGAAATTAACAAGATCTCAAAATTTTTAGATTAACCATAATTATGGAATCATGAAACATAAAGAAAGCACAAGAAGATACCAATGTCAGGAAAGTGCTGAAATTATCGAAAACGATAGATATAGGAGGCCAAAGATAAAATGAAGAACATGTTAACGAACCTCAAATTGTTCTAAGGTGGCATAAGCCCCGCTAGCAAGTTTTTTCCTAATAGTTCCAAAATCCATAGGATGCTCAATAACTTCATGGTAGTCTGGCAGCTGCGTAAAGGGAACATAAATAAAATAGAAAAATCTGGTTAATAACAACAATGATATTTGCAGATCATACCTCTTCAGGATCTACAGGCTCCGAAACACGCCATAAGTATCCTTCCTGAAATTGGTTAATTTCAGAAGCAGCAGAGCTAAGACAACTAACCATCAAATGCTACATCTAATGTAAGAAATCAAACCAAATATCATAAGAGGTTACTGAAATACTTTTGAAGCCTATCTAGGATGTAAAGTAACTGCTTTTTGTCTGGTAAAGCAGTCGAGGGTCCAGAATCCAACTGACCACCTACATATCAGTAACGGTTCACAATAAATAACTTAAAAAGTTAAAATTCCTTTAAAAAAACTGTTTTCTTTAACAAATGGTATTGAATTATAAGTAAACCTTGGCTGTTACGTGTGGGGTTTGCACCAGAAAAAGACTTCTCTTCCTGAAAATTATTCACAAATATGAAAAATAATACTGCAATTAATAATGAACAAGTAACGGGCTTTATTTCCTTTAGTGGCTGAGGTACCCCATAATTGGCGCTTTTTTTTCTTCAAAATCCCGTTAAAATATCCAAAACTAAAATGCAAAAATAGCTGAAAATTTAGAGAAAAAGTGTTGGTTTTAATTTTTCATAGAAAATCTCAGAATTTGTCAAACCTTTCTGGAATCAGCAATTCCAGCTCCATCCCCGATCGATTTGATTTTCCTCTTCCTTCGAGTCAAGACCGCGTTAGTATCCTCGTGATTCGAATCGGAGCTGCGGGATTCTGAACTGACCGGCGATTTTTGCTGCGAGGAAGGCAGCTTGACCACAACTTTCATCTTCATCTCCCGTCGTTTTTTCCCGGACAATTCTCCATCCACTTGTTCTTTGAAGAGATTCGATATAAATTCCGATGAACAAACCCAGTCAACCAAGAGAGAATATGAGGAGAAGAAAACGGCTAGGGTTTAGAGAAATGAAGAAACTGATGAGTTTCACTTCAGTCGAACAGAGGAAAATTGGATTACAATTCGGATGCAAAGCCCAATACAAGACCCAAATATTTAAAGGTCTGCCTTTCCTCTTCTTCTTCCTCATCTCCGCTACCTTACCCAACATTTTGTTTTGTTTTGGGCCTTTCTCTCTCTGCTCCCTACACATATATTAACAAAAGGGAAAAAGAAGATGATCAGTTGAAATGACCATCCAGCTCAGTTGATAGAGCACAAGGTTCTTAAGGTCGTGGGATCAAGTCTCATGGAGGACATTTCATAATTTGGAGGTATCCTACGGAAGCTGCTCACAATCTAGTGTTGGGGGCAGCCTACTATCTTACCTCTCCCTTACCACATTACATATGGAAACAAAGGACATCCATTTTCAAAAAGAAGGTGCATAATAGTACACTTGGCTTTGTTTTTTACGACATTAGCACGTGAGGAATACGCGCGATCGAGCTTAACACGTGTTCAGAAATGATAAGATAAGGATGGCCTTTGAGATGAGAGTCTTTTATCTTTAAGAGAACTCATTCCCTTCCAACTTGCAATTTACCTACAAAAATACGGTGTAAAAAATCATATTAAAAATGATAGAATACGGTCGTAATTTAATAGGTAATAATCAATTGCGTCAACAATGGATCGTTATTCTCATTATTGTCTCATTAGAGTAAACTTCTAAAAAAACACTAATTCCTTTTTATTGTTGTTGAAAATAGGATTATTATAACTTCTTTAAATATAATAAGTTATTCGAACTTAAAAAGAATTTGTGATACTTGTAGTGACCTCAATGATATACGTTATATTTGCAACTACGATAAACACATTACAATCAAAAACGTTATCGCCACTGTAATTTAAATATATAATGGAGACGTCAAATAAAGAAAACTCATCATGTTGTACCATGTCCATGTCTAATGTATAAGCTTTTGGACCAATGAAAAATAGAATCTCATTGTTCTTTTCCTAGCTGGTTTTCCATGTATTTTAGAAGAAACCTTTTCACTAAGGTTGATCTTGAACTTTAGCATCATTAGGATCAATTTAGGTGTATTTTATCATATTTTGTATCATTTGTGCATTGGGAGTGAATTTATATCTTTTAGGCTATTTTATGATATTTTGCTGTGATTTGGTACGTTGATGTTGTGACATTATTGATGTTGTAGATGTTGCTATGAGATGATGTTTTACTGGATTGCAGAGCCAAATCTACGACATCTGGTGACTCATCAGGCAGTTATAGAATTTTCTAGAATCAGACAACTATCCATTCCAACTGTAGAATAGCTGGAAAATAAAGGAAAAATCTTATTTTCCTATTGGATGATGCTTTGGGGCTTATAAAATGTCTAGCCTTCACATTTTTCACAACCTTTCTTTTTCTCCATTAATTTCCCTAGCCTCTTTCTTATTTTCTCCTCCATGGCAGTAACAGTGGAATATTGAAATCACCTTTGGGGAGTGGAGCAACGGTGGACGATTGGGTTTCTTCTTTGCCTTATTTTGTCATAACTGAGAGGGGAAAATACTTTGAGTTTAAGCTGGACTTTTATTTTTGAGATGTTGTTAACATTTGGTTTGCACTTAAGATGTTCAATGAAATGTTCGTTATGTGATTTTTGCTTAATGATATGATTATGAGCTTGGTTTTAACGTTGAGATGTTTTTAGAGATGGAAATTGTTTAATGTATGTTAATCATGAATTGTTTTAGAGATAAGGATAGCTTAGATTGCATGCTAACATCGTACGACATCAGACTTTGTGAGAACATTGTGTAGCATAAAGAGATTGGTGCTACTAATTTTGTAGCATCATCAACAATATGCTTAATATTATAGAGATGTACATCTATTGTTCATGTTTTGAGTACTTGAGAAAGGGCCAACTGTGGATAATTTTTTGATGCATAAATATATTGTTGCAGTATTATCATATAACTTGTCAATGCTAGACAGAATCATCTTTCTTCCATCTGTCTAATACTCCATTGATTGCTTGTTACATTCCCTAACATTTTACTCTATTTTCTCATCTTCGCTATAGTTCTCTATCTGCATCACCTCAACATATTTATAACTTTCTATAATTAAATTCAACAATTCTAGAGTAATACATTAGCTCTCTCTAGGTTCGACATATGAAGCTTAACAACTTCCACTTTATTACTCTGATTCGATAGTGAATACTTGTACTTTGTTGTAGCATTATTATCAACATCAAGTTTTTGGCTCCATTGCCAGGGCAATGTAATTACATTAGAGTTGTTTTTCCTTTGTTTTTACTTACTTTATTTTTTATTGTAGGTACCCTTTTAGCATAGTTTTGTTGTGGCAGGACCCATAGAAATATCCAAGACTTGGAAACGCTTGATCTAGAAATCAAGTGAACTATCCATCGAAGAAGGAAACAAAAAGTATAATGCTCCACCTTTACAAAATGTCCTGATACTACATCATTATTACAACATTGATGACCATAATAGCCCCATCCAAGATCACATGGTTCCTATTTTGGATGATTTGACTCATGGAGTTGTAAGACCATATATCCATTGCCCATTTCGAGCTAAAACTAGTGATATTTCAACTGCTGCAATCAATAGGGCAGTATAGTGGGATGCACACTGAGGATCCAAGAGCGTACTTACGAGCATTCATAGAGGTGTGTGATTCCTTTGAACAACAAGGAGTTCTTGAGGAAGCTTTAAATTTGAAGTTGTTTCCTTACTCACTGTGTGACAATGCTAGAGCATGGCTCAATTTGCTACCTCTAGGTGCTATAGCATCCTGGAATTAATTAGCACAAAAATTTATGTGACACTTCAGTCCACCCAATATGAATGTGAAGCTGAGGAATGACCTTAACTCCTTCAAGCTAGTAGAATAAGAAATGTATATGAAGCTTGGGAGCATTTTAAGAACTTGATGTGAAAATGTCCAATGCACGAATTTCCTCATTGGACATAAATGGAGATATTTTACAATGGCTTGAACATGCATACTCGCATGGTGGTTGATGCTTCAAATGGAGCATTGCTAGATAATCATACAATGAGGCTTATGATATTTGGAAAGAATATCTAACAACAATTATCAATACCCCAACACGAGGAACATGTTTGGCAGACGCAATGTTGCAGCAGTGGATATTGATGCTTTGAATTCAATGGCTTCCTAAATCACAACCTTGATTGATATGGTGAAGAATTAAAAAAACCATGGAGCATTTATGAGCTAAAAGCCACATCTTATATCTCTCTTTTTATTTTGGTGAGGTGCACAACTATGAGGAATGCCCACAAAAACCCGAGTCTATGTGGAATTATAATAGGAGTGACAACGCCAATGTATATGGGAACACCTACGATGTTAATTTTTGAAATCATCCGAATATATCTTGGATGAGCCAAAATACAATCAATCCAAATGCATTGCAATCCAACTTTGAGATTCCACAACAACACTACCAACTGCAACAACATTATGCTCAACAACAACCAATGTTGCAGCATCAACAGTCATATCAAGCAATGCAACCACAACAATGTAACAACCAACAGAGCTATAAAGGGCAAACTTTCAACCAAGATTCAACATCGTTATCACTTGAATCTCTACTGAAGGAGTATATCTCAAGAAATAAAGTGGTGATCCAAATCTAGTCAGTATTGTTGAGAGCATTAGATAATCAAGTTGGACAGATGGTCAATATGTTGAACACTAGACACCAAAGAGCATTGTCAAGTGACATTGAAGTCACTAAATTCAATGGAAAATCACATTGTAATGAGCATTGCTAAGCCATCACAACACGAAGTGGACTCCAAATTGTAAAGCCTAATGAAGAAAACAAAAAGGATGATGAGAGGCTTGAGCAGCAAGCTAAAGGTAAGGAATTGAAAGTGGACTAGGAGGTACCTATAGTGGATGTCACAACAAATGATACATGACAGTGTAGTAATCTTGGGACATTGCCAGCAGCAATGCCAATGACACTGCCACCTATAATGCATGTGATGCCACCACTAATGTTGCATCAGCATAATCCAAAACCTCCACCACCATTCCCTCAAAGATTCCAAAATAGCAAGGAGGACCAGCAATGCAAGAAAGTTCTTGATGTTGAGGTAATTGAAGATCAACATTCCATTGATGAAGCCTTGGAACAAATGTTGAATTATGCCAAATTCATGAAAGAAAAGCTTCCAAAGAAACGTGACATTAGCGAGTTTGAAACCATTGTACTCACTGAAGGGTTTAGCACCATGGTCATGAATTTGAAGGATCCAAGGAGATTTACTATTCATTGTTCTATTGGCAATCAATACATTGCTACAACATTGTGTGATTTAGGTTCTTGCATTAACCTGATGCCTTTGTCTATTTTTAGGAAATTTGGGATTTGTTCAACAACACCCACAATATTACATTACAATTTTATGACCAATCTATTTCCCATCCCGAAGGAAAATAGACAATGTGCTAGTACAGTGGACATATCATCTTTCCAGTCGACTTCATTATCTTGGACTGTGTAGCCGACAAGGATGTGCCAATAATACTGTGTAGACCTTTTCTTGCTGCAACACAGAACTAATTGATGTCCACAAGGGGAACTTTATTTCGGCTAAACGATCAGTAGATTGCATTCAATATGCAATGCAATGACAATGTTGAATGTTATTATGTTGGCATTATCGAGGGAACAAGACAAGAATTCATGGATGAATGTTGGAGCATGTATAACGAGTAAGGAATGAAACATTATGGTGGCAACATACCCAAAAACATTGCTTCGATTTGGTTCTATGAACTCAAGCACGACTAGTTTATTTATTTATTTATTTTATTTTATTTTTTCATTTTATTAGTTTTTTTAACAATTTTATCTTGAGATTTTCTTTCTTTTTTTCTCTTCTTCTCTTTTCAGTTCATGCTACCACATTGATCATCGCACCATCAGCCATCACATGCTGCTTTTGCTTTCCAACATTAGCTAGAGTTATAAACATACATTGCTGCACAATATTCTCTTGAATTCCAGACTACTATTATTGCACATCATCTTCAACATCAATAGGGAAGTATTGTTGTCCCCTCTCCCATGTTTTATTTAATTTCTAGTTTTCATTACTTTTTTGCTTGCATTGAGGACAACATACCTCTTAGGTTTGGGGGTGTGTTGTTCGATGTGTTGTTCATTATGTTTTGAATTTGTTCATATTGTATGTGTTATTTTGTTATGTATTGTTGTTCATATTGTTACTTCATTTAGGATAGGATGTTGCCTTAGTTAATGAAGTTTTTAAAATTGTTTTTGATGAAGTTTAATGATAAAAAAAATTATGTTTTGAAATGTTAAGGGAATGTGTTAGATTCTTATTGGAGTTAGGATTCATGGAAAATTTGTACACAATAGGTGTGTGTTTCAAATACTTAGAGACATTAGAAATAGCTGAACCCTATAAATCTCACATCATTAGTAAATATTGTAGCAAACATTGAAATTTCAGAATTTTAGAGGTGCCCGAAACTGGCTCTAGTAAAAAAAGAAATGAAAAAAAGAAGAAAAAAATGATTTTCCAATCTGTTAGAGATATCCATCATTGGCTCTAGGAATGAATTGGAAACAAATGAATGTTGAAGGTGCCCAACACTGGCTTTAGTACTAGACAAGAAAATACTAGAGGAGGCTAACACTAGCTCCAACAATGAATAAAGCTAGAAAATTTTGCTACAATATTGAAAGTTTAAATAAGTGAGTAGGATCATTTTTTTTTCTAATTTAGCTAAGTATTGATTGGATACATCTTGCTTGCACACTACAACACTCTATGGATTCTGATTTGGTGAAATGAAAATGCATTCCTTAATTTGAAATCAGTTAATGCTATCACATCTATGGCAGCAATGAAAAATTCTGAGAACTAAAAAATGAGTTAAAAATATGAATTTGCTTGGCAACATTGTTTAGCATTTTTGCATTATTGTAGTTTCTTCAGGACAAATAAATACTTAGGTTTGGGTGTGATAACTCTCCAAAATAGTTATTATGTAGGACCTTTTCACAAAGGTTGAGCTTGAACTTTAGCATAATTAGGATCATTTTAGGTTTATATTATCATTTTTTGCATCATTTGTGCATTGAGAGTGAGTTTATATCTTTTGGGCCATTTTATGATATTCTGTTATGATTTGGTACATTGATGTTATGACATTGTTATTGTGAGACGATGTTGTACTGGATTGTTGAGTTGAATTTACAGTATCTGGTGACTTAGCGGGCAGTTATAGAATTTTTTAGAATCAGACAATTGTCCATTCCAACTGTAAAATGGCTGGAAAATAAAGGAAAATTTTTATTTTTCCTATTAGAGGATACTTTGACCTTTGGGGCTTATAAAAGGGCTAGCCTTCACGCTTTTCATAGCCTCTCTTCTTCTCCATTAATTTCCCTAGCCTCCTTCTTATTTTCTCCTCCATGGCAGCAGCTGTGGTAGCTTAAAATCACCTTTGGGTAGTGGAGCAGAAGCCGTGTAGCAGCGGTGGCCGATTGAGTTTCTTCTTACATATTTTGTCATACCCGAGAGGGGAAAATAATTTAGGTTAAGTTGGATGTTTATTTTTGAGATGTTGTTAACATTTGGTTTGCACTTAAGATGTTCGTTGAAATGTTTGTTATGTGATATGATTTATTATGAGCTTGGTTTTAACCTTAAGCTATTTTTAGAGATGGAATTGCTTAATGTATGTTAATAATGAGTTAGTTTTAGAGATAAGGATAGCTTAGAATGCATACTAATTTCGTACAACACCATACTTTGTGAGAACATTTTGCAACATAGAGAGATATGTGCTACTGATTGTCGTAGCATCATCAACAACATTCTCAATAGTATTATAGATATTTACATCTATTATGTCATGTTTTGAGTACTTGAAAAAGGATCAACTGTGTATAATTTCTTTATGCATAAATCTATTGTTGCAGCATTATCATATAACTTGCCAATACTAGACAACATCATCTTTGTTCCATCGGTCTAATCTTCCACTGATTGCTTGTTACATTCCCTAACATTTTACTATGTTTTCGTCATATTTTATATAATTCTATTTATACATCAGCTCAACATATTTACAACTTTTTATAATTGAATTCAACAATTCTAGTGTAATACATTAGCTCTCTATGGGTTCAACATCCAAAGCTTAACAACTTCCATTTTATCACTCTGATACGATAGTGTATGCTTACACTTTGTTGTAACATTATTATTAGCATCAATTAGATGGAAGTTCAGGGCTCAAGCTTATGAGAACATTATACAATAAGAAGACTAAGAGGTGGCATGATAAACAACTTTTTCCACAACATTTTTCAGAAGGTAAACAAGTTCTCCTTTACAATTCAAGACTAAAATTGTTCCATGGAAAAATCAAGTCGGGATGGTCAGGCCCATTCCAAGTCCAAAAAGTCTATCCCAATGGAGTTGTAGACATCAAGAGCCTTGATGATGGAACTGTGTTCAAGGTCAATGGCGAAATAATGAAGGCCTACATTGGTGCTTCAATCTTGTGAGAGAAGTTATCTATGCTTCTTCAGGACATATGAGAGTTTACATTTCTTTACTCTTCAATTTCTGCTATAGCATATTTTTATTTTACTACTTATGTAGATAAATAAAATGTTTGTTTTCTTTTAGCTTAATATTTTAGTATTTAATCTTACCACTTTATTACTTTAGTGTTTAGTTTTATTTTTGCAAAATTCACATGAGATCAATGATATCCAACCTCCTAATGAAGAGTCCGAGGAGGATGCACCAACACCCACTCCTGAAATTAACCAGCCTATCACAGCCCTTCGAGAGAAGTGTGTAAAGTGCATGGCCACAAAGTCCACACCACCACGCAAGTAGACCCTAACCAAAGTACCTTGCATTGAATTGCATTGCATTTAGTTTAAAGATTTTCATGCATTGAGGACAATGCTTCTCTCAAGTTTGAGGGAGGTAGTGTTTATAGTTCATTACTTGCACTTATGGTATTTAGCAGAATTTTGCTATGGCACTTGTTTGAATGAAACATATTTTGAATGAATTGATGATATCCAATGAAGATAATATTTTTAGGGCTATTGAGATTGTGAATGTACATGACTGATTGAGATTGTAGGATTGATTCTCTATGCTTAAAGGCTTTAGAAAATTTTTATGAAGAACTTTTGCATGCCTTAGTATAAATTGCAATTGATTGAATTTAATGCTTAATGATAGCTATAAAGGCTTAAAGTAAACTCCATTATGCATAATTGTGAATAAATGACATAGGCATAATTGTTAGGGACACTCCTATTTGCGTTGCATTGCCTGGAAACCCTCTTAAATAAATGGTAGCAATCTCATATAAGTGAATGAAAGTCTTCACAGGATGACTCTACTCAAATGGCTAGTGGATAAGGTGTTTGCTCCACTTCAAGTATGTGAGAGTAGGTGTGATGAGTTGAAACCCCTTTAAACAATGTATTTTGTTAATGACATGGGAGTAATTATGTTCTTAATTTGATAAAAATACTAAGGTAGAATAGAGAACTTACTTAAAAAATTTCTAACACCATTAAGAATAGATTTTATGCAACCACGAACAAGCATATAGGGAACCTAATATTAGAGAAAAGTTCTTAATTTCTCAATTTTTTCTAACATGTTGAAGCCTATATATCTTCTGAGAACTAAAATTTATGCCATGACATGTCTTTGAATTGAACTTTATCATAGTATTCTTTTTTTTTTGAATACTACTCATTGCTTGAGGACAAGCAATAACTTAAGTTTGGGGGTGTGAAAACCCCTTAAAAAGGATACATTTCATGCCTTTTTACTTTGGTTATTGTTTGTTCTAAAGCCCATGTTATTGCATTTAGCTGCAAGTAGTTGCATATTTCATGTATGTTGGTGGATTTGGCTTAATTTTATTTTAAAGATTAATGATATTGCTAATGCATGGAAGGTAGTGTTCTAGTGTGTGAAGGATAAAAAACTTGTTGAAGATGAACTTTTGCTGTAAAATTTTGGGCAATATTTTTAGGTGCACTAAAGGACAAAAGTTGAAGATATTTTCCAAGTTGCACGTGAATCCTATGAAAGTTGTGCCCTATACGTAAAGGGAATATTTTCCCTAGGGAACAAAAATATTAAATGGAACAAAACCCTAGGAGCCCCCACTATATAAAGCTAAGGAAACCCCACATTAAAGGGAGGCTGGAATTTATGAACTAAGAGAGAGAGAAATGTGGCCACCTACCTTTTTCTCTTCTTCTTCGTGAGTGGTCACCATTGTTTAATTCTTCAAGGAAATAACAAACTGGACCTTGAGAGAGTCATCTTAGCTTCAGGAGGTTCACGGCAGCTCAGGAGTTTTCTCTTCTTCTTTAGTTTACTTCTATTTTATTAGCATTTCAGTTAGACTGTTTTATTTGAATGATTTTTCTATGGATGTTATTAACCCATCCATGAACTAACTTATCTTGGTTTGGGTTTATTGTGGATTATTATATTTTTTTAATGGATTTGAAGCATTTCCACATTTATACTTGATTTGTTCATTGTTTTGAATACATGGATTTGTAAAAGCTTTCGAGAGATAGCCTTAATCTTGTTTGATGGTTAATATTCGAGAGAGTTAAGCCTAGTTCCACGTGAAAAAGGGTTTGCTAAGAGGTAAACCATATCTCACCTTAGACATAAGGATAGATTTTCAAAGAATAAAAAGATTTGAGCTTCAAAGATAGTAATTTGCTAGGGTTCACGTTAAGAGGTACTGGTTTAGCATTTTCACTGTCAGATTCTTGCTAGAGATAGTGTAAAACACCTTCGAATACTCTATCAAGCATTGTATTTAGGGAAGTTTAGCGTCCATGAAAACAAGATATAGGATTCCATAGTAGACCCAACCATTTGTCCTGCTTGATATTTTTCACATGTGTGAGGTCCACTCTGTGTTTTTATCTTATAAACTAGTTATCAACATTCTTTTGTCAAAACATTTATTTACTTTTGTTGAAAACATTTTGATGTTTCGATATAACAAATTAAATTAAATGAATTTTAAGATTTTACAAACATTTTTTATAAGTATATTCGACTTAATTAATCGAATATCAATTTATTACTCCAAGTCTTTCAAGATAAATTTCAAACCTTACTAAATGTGTAAAATTGTGTTTTATACTTAATATATTTTTGAAACAATTTTCACAAGTATTTTGAACCAAAATCAAGCCTAAAATCAATTTTTCAAGTGATGCACCGATGCACCAATCCATGCATCGATGCAACATGGAATAAATTGAACTCGAATGCATTTCATGCATCGATGCACATACTATGCATCGATGCACTCAGGGTTTTATGAAAACATCGAATGCATCGATGCACCAGCCATGCATCGATGCACTCAGGCTATTTTGAAACAATGAATGCATTTTATGCATCGATGCACTCTTAGTGCACCGATGCACTAAGGGTTCAACATCAAAATATTTGAATTTTACGCTTGATGCACCGATGCACCTAGTGTATGCATCGATGCACTGACGCTCCCAACTGATTTTATTAATTATTTTCACACTTAAACGGCTCTATTTACTCCACTAATCATCCCCAACGTTCAGAATCAATTGAAGGAGTATTTAAACAAGCTTAGAAGCGATTGATAAAAAACAAGAAAACACAAGAAACAAGAATCATGAGAACCAAAGAGAAAACATCAAACCTC
>NW_024062304.1:0-59457 GCF_006381635.1 Hibiscus syriacus | reverse complement strand
TTCAATGAAAGTAAACTCTAGAATTTAAAATCTCTATCCTTTCTTGGTTTGTAGAAGTCAACCCTTTTTATTGCTTATTAAAGGCTAAAATCAATGACCTTGCTTAGATTAGACACAACTCTATGAATTTTCCAAGTTGGGCAAAGCAAAGAGACACTTTGATATGATCAAAGTAAGACTTTTAATATTTTTTGTATTTACGTTAACAATTCAATTTTATATCATTTTCATTTAAATCCATTTTGATGATATGCTATTTTAATACGAATAACTATATTATATTTAAAAATAAAAAAAATTATGTTAAAAGTTAGGATGAAAGATATAATGTATTATGGTAAAATTAGGTCTCTAGTCATTCGACATATATATGCGTGTGTGAATGTTTATAAAAGGACAAGCCTTCATTAATTTAAAAGGCTGAATTAGAGAAAAAATGAAAGAATTTTTTTATCTTAATCTTTTAACTTTTTCTTATTTAAAATTTATAATTGGTAAAAATATATTTAAATAAAATTTATTAAATTGATTTTAAAATATGTATTTTATAAAATTTAATTATGTAAAATCAAAGTATAAAATGTGATATTAAAAAATATGCATATGTATTTTAGATAATTTTAAGTATATATGAAAAAGGGCAAAACGAAGAACACATGGGGCCCATATCATTAGGAGGGTGACATGTTGGCATGTAACATGTGAATATAAGATACTGAGATCATGCACATGCGCGCGTTCCGCGCTCTTCAATTTTGCTCAACACAAATGCCTCATTTGATTGGTTCTTGTTATTAAAAACATCAAATTTATTTCACTTTTCAATTATTGAGAGGAAAAACGGCAAATGTTAGCATTGGGAGTTTGATGGATGGTTGACAATTGAAGTTGAAGACGCCATTGGCACGGAGAAAGCAACGCCTATATCAGCTTCTTCTCTCTTTGATTGTCAAACCTCTGTGCTTTTAGTATTTAAACATAGTCTTCTGATCCTAAAAGCCACTGATTCATCTCTCTCCTCTGAGTCCTTTCCTTTACACGTTTGCTTTTCTTCTCCTTTTTCCCGTCACGTTTCCGAGCTTCGTGGGTGAGTTTCCTTTTTTCCTTTTTCTGAATTCATAAAATTAATGTTTTGCATGGTTGAATGCGTTTATAAATTGGTATTTACATGGCGTTTTTGTTAATTCCATGTTGAACCTTTTTGACTTTCTCTTTTGCCTCGAAACTCACTTTTGTTTTGTCATGTGTTTTTTTTTGTTTCCATTTTCAGGTAAAACCCCCTTTTTTTCCTTTAAATTTTCCATTTTCTTTGTGTCTCTGCAGTTAAAGCTTGTTTTCTTTGAATTCCCATGCTGAATGATCATTTGATTGGTGTGTTGTGTGTGTTTTAAAGTTTTCTTGGTGATTCGAGTTCCTTAAGATTTGCTTCCTTTTTATACTATCTTTTGTAAAAATCAATGGTTATTGTTTTTTCTTTACCTTTTCTCTTTTAATGATTCTGATATGGCTTTTCTCTTGTGTTCTTCATATGTTTGTGTGTTGCAGCACATTTTCCAGAAAAGCATTTCCAAGGAAGGGTCTCTGATTTGATCATTGAAACCGAGACAAATCGTTGTTTCTTGCTCTGCATTCATAAATTCATTGAAGCTTCTTGTGTGCAAATGCTAAATTCATCAAGAGGAAGAAGCCAGAGAAGGTCAACTCGATCGATGCTGTTGGCAGGTAACATTTTTTTTTTAGTAACAAATCTGAGTGCTACAAAATCCGAATTTCTAATACGGCTTGCTTGTGCTCGAATGCAATGCTAATGATATAATATTAGAACCCCTCCTAATGCAAAAATCCCTAATTTATTTTTGTTGTTGTTGGATTTGTTTCTTGCATGTCATGGAACCTGATCCTAAAAAGAAGAGCAATGTTGTTGGAAAAATCCTTATGGTTGCTGCACTTACAGCCTTATGCATATCATGCTCAAGCAATCTCCATCCTTCAGTACTCCCACTCATGTATTCTTCTCCATTCCATCTCTTAATTCTTCTTCCACTGGATAATCAATGCGATTTTCGACTATTTCTTCTCACTCTATTGGATACAAAAAAGCTGCAGATAGCTTGATTTATTTGATAATTGGACCAAATATGGGAAAAGTGTAGATTAGAGCTATTATTCATCTGTCTTCCCACTTGTTAAAGACACTTCTTATGTGTGGATATATGTATTTTGGGGGTATCCATCAGCAATTATAGCATGTCCCTGTGCATCTTCCTTAAGATTTCGATTAATCGAACTGTTTTCTGGATTGTGCTTAATATCATCTTCGCTTGATGAAAATTGTAACAGTTTCTGTTTTGAAGTTATCTGATTTCTCTGTTCTTGACTCCCTGGTTTTGTTTTTCCAGTTCTCCCGACAGAAGAAGGGTAACTATGTTCTCGTAACGGGCGGTGCCAGATATATAGGTTCGCACGCTGCTTTACGACTTCTCAAGGAGAATTACCAAGTAACAATCGTGGTATGTTTTTAGTTTAGGATATGTAGCAATCTCCTTTCTGGTGTGGTTAGTCTCGGTTTCAAGGAAGAGTCGTTTCTTTTGCAGGAGAATCTTTCACGTGGAAACATGGGTGCTGTCAAGGTTCTACAGAGTTATTTCCCGAACCTGGAAGGCTGCAGTTCATTTATGCCGATCTAGGGGATGCAAAAGCCGTAGATAAAATATTTTCGGAAAACGCCTTTGATGCTGTTATGCACTTCGCGGCAGTTGCATATGTCGGGGAAAGCACGATGGATCCTCTCAGGTAAGTCTCCTTACGGTTTATTATCCGAAGTATCTCGTTCCATGGTGTCTAAACTATGATGTTCTCGATGGTATGTTTGGCCATATGACTCGCAGGTACTATCACAACATTACTTCAAACACCTTGACGGTCTTGAAGTCGATGGCTGCTTACCGTGTTCCGACTTTGATATATTCTAGTACTTGTGCGACGTACGGCGAGCCTGAAAAAGATGCCAATCACTGAAGAAACCCCACTGGCAAATTGCAAACATGTTTCATGCTTAGTTATATCGAAATTAACGGTTGTGATATACGGCAAACTGATATTGCTTCGGAACCAACTCAGGTTCCAATCAATCCGTATGGAAAAGCTAAGAAGATGGCAGAGGATATGATTCTAGATTTCTCCAAGAATTCAAACATGGCGATATGATTCTAAGGTTAGTATTTTTGTCCACTTTCCAAGTGTTTTGAGAATAGGCATAGCAGATTGTCACAATCCAAAAACATGCTAAAGTTGTTGGTGGAACGACACGAATTCAGATACTTCAATGTGATCGATGGATCCGGAAGGAAGGGATCCGGAAGGAAGATTAGGCGAGGCTCCAAGACCCGAGTTGCGTGACCAAGGACGAATTTCGGGTGCTTGCTTCGATGCAGCTCGTGCCTCGTGGTATCATTACCAGTATCAAGGTAAGCTATTCGTTTCACTCCCTTCACTCATCATCTTAAGTGCCTGCTCAGTTTCTTTCTAACGAATTTGATGAAACCTTGGTGCTTATTTCTGCAGGTGAAGGGAACTGACTACAAACGCATGACGGAACATGCATACGTGATTACATCGACGTTACTGACCTGGTTGACGTTCACGTCAAAGCTCTCCAACACGCAGCCTCGTAACGTAGAATCTACAACGTTGGCACATGGAAAGGAAGATCGGAAGGAGTTTGTAGAGGCATGTAAGAAAGCCCGGGTGGATATCTTCCATGCCGACCAGGAGATTAGCAGAAGTCTTCAGCAATCCGTCTAAGATCAGGCAATAACTGAACTGGACAGCTCGATATACCAATCTAGAGGGAGTTTACAGATTGCATGAGATGGCAAAAGGCTCACCATAGCGGATACGATTTGAAAATTCAAATATGAATTTGTTGAATTCAAAGGTGGGCAACATGGGCGGCTAAAGAAGAATTCAAAGGGCTGGTGGCTGCCTACTTTTGTTGATTTTTTAGCTTGGTAAAATTATTTTTAGTCACTAGTCTTTAGGGTATTTTCAAAGATTAGTCCCTAAGTTTCAACTATAAATACCCTAGCTCATTTAGTTTCAAAATCATCCCAAAATCTTCTAGTTCTCTCAAGTGTGTTGTATAAACACCTGTAAATTTTCTCTTAGTAAAAGATCTGTAGCAGCCTGGAGACGTAAGCACAATTGGCTGAACTCCGTTATCAATTTTCTGGTATTATTTTTCCGCTTTATTTTGCATTCTTACTAATCTGGTTATAGGGAAATTACTTGTACTCGGTTTATTTCCTAACAACTGGCATCAGAGCTTTTTTGGTTGTGAATTCTGTCAATTTTTTGTGAGGTTACTATTCGGGTTACTATTCACGTGAATAGTAAATTTCGTGAATAGTGAAATTCGGTCGGCGATACGAGTTTGTCGACGGAGGTGTTCTAATACACGGCGGTTCGCAGAAATTGTCAGAAACGATCCAAACGAAGCCAGATTCGAGTGGGAGCGATGGCTGCAGACGAAGGGAAGGTGAAAATTGAAAAGTTCGATGGTGCGGACTTTGGATTTGGAAGATGCAAATTGAAGATTTTCTGTACCAGAAAATCTATATCAACCCCTCTCAGGAAAACAACCAGAGGGCATGAAGAATGAAGACTGGGCTATTCTCGACAGACAAGCCCTCGGAGTTATCCGACTGACGTTATCCCGCAATGTTGCTTTCAACATAGCAAAGGAAAAGACCACGGGGGTCTTATGGTTGCTCTCTAGTGTATGAGAAGCCATCGGCCTCAAACAAAGTTCATTTGATGAGGCGATTATTCAATTTGCGATGGTGGAAGGGGCATCGGTGGCACAACACCTAAATGAACTCAACACAATCACAACCCAGTTGAGTTCAGTGGAAATTGAGTTCGATGATGAGGTTCGAGCTTTAATTCTCTTATCATCTCTACCAGACAGTTGGAATGCTACTGTTACAGCAGTCAACAGCTCGTCGGGGAACAACAAATTGAAATTCGACGATGTTCGGGATCTGGTATTGAGCGAAGAAATTCGACGGAGAGAATCGGGTGAAGCATCAACCTCCTCAGCCTTGCACACGGAGTCCAGGGAGAACTTCAGAAAGAAATTCAAATCGTGGCAGATCGAAATCCAGAAGGGGAAAATCAAGAACAGGAAATAAAGATTTTACCTGTTATAATTGCGGCAAGAAAGGTCACTTCAAAAGAGATTGCCGAGCACCGAAGAAAATACCGGCGCACAAGAATCTACCAACATGACAGAGGAGACAAGTGATGCCATTATTCTAAGCGTCAACAGTCTGATTGAATCATGGATCTTGGATTCGGGGCATATTTCCACTCCACCCATGCAAGAAATCATGAAGAACTATATCAGTGGTGATTTGGGAAGGTTCATCTTGCTGATGATGAAACCTTGAAGATCGTCGGAAAAGGAGACATCCGACTAAAGCTGCCAAACCAGACCACCTGGAAGCTGACAGGAGTGAGACATATTCCTGGCCTCAAAAGAAATATGATTTCTGTTGGACAGCTTGATGGAGAAGGTTATAGTACAACCTTTTCAGGATGTGAATGGAAGATTACCAAAGGAGCACTCGTCATTGCTCGTGGTAAGAAGACTGGTACTCTCTATGTAACCTCGAATTTAGAGAATATCATTGCAGTAGCAGATGCTGACGAAAAATCAAACCTATGGCACCAAAGGCTTGGTCATATGAGCGAGAAAGGGATGAAGACCCTTTTGTCAAAAGGGAAGTTGCCGGATCTAAAGAATGTAGATGGCGGACTATGCGAGGATTGCATCTTTGGCAAACAAAAGAAAGTCATCTTTACAAAGATTGGCAAGACTCCCAAGGCAGAAAGGTTAGAATTGGTTCATACTGATGTATGGGGACCAGCCCCAGTTCCATCTCTTGCAGGCTCACTATTTTATGTCACCTTCATCGATGATTCAACAAGGAAGGCGTGGGTTTATTTTCTGATGAAGAAATCAGAAGTCTTTGATACCTTCAGAAAATGGAAAGCCATGGTGGAAAATGAGACTGGTTTGAAAGTCAAGCGGTTGAGGTCTGACAATGGAGGAGAGTACAGAGACAGTAGATTCAGAGATTTCTACGCAAACAATGGGATCAAGATGGAGACAACAGTTCCCATAACACCGCAGCAGAATGGCGTAGCAGAGCGCATGAACAAAACTCTGAATGAACGTGCCAGAAGCATGAGGATACATGCCGGATTGCCCAATTTCTATGGGCTGAAGCTATCAACACTGCAGCTTACCTGATCAACCGTGGGCCCTCAGTTCCTTTGGATGGCAGAATACCAGAGGAAGCTTGGAGCAAGAAAGAAATAAACCTTTTACACTTAAGAGTGTTTGGTTGTATTTCTTATGTACACATAGATTCTGCTGAAAGAAGTAAACTTGATGCTAAGTCCAACAAATGTGTCTTTGTTGGTTATGGTGGTGATGAGTTCGGTTACCGATTTTGGACTACGAAAATCGAAAGATCATCAGAAGCAGAGACATCATTTTCAATGAAAATGTGATGTACAAAGACAGGTCAACCGCATAATCAAGTAATACCGAGGCTGAAACGAAAGAATTTGCTGAGTTCGAGGAGATTTCTGGAAATGATGTTCAGATCAATCCTGAAGCAGTTCAAGAAGAACCACACACCAGAACTGAGACGCTCCTCCAGAATTCCTAAACCAACCCAGCGGTATTCGCCTTCTTTGCACTACTTGTTGCTGACTGACAATGGTGAACCAGAGTGCTATGATGAAGCAATGCAGGTGGAGGATTCAGTCAAGTGGGAGTCTTCCATGAAAGATGAGATGGACTCGCTTATGTCAAATCAGACATGGGAATTAACTGAGTTACCACCAGGCAAGAAAGCGCTCCACAACAAGTGGATTTACAGGATCAAAGAAGAGCATGATGGGAGCAAACGCTACAAAGCAAGATTGGTAGTCAAAGGTTTTCAGCAAAAAGAAGGTATTGACTACAATGAAATTTTCTCTCCAGTCGTAAAACTGTCTACAATCATACTGGTGTTGAAAATTGTAGCTGCAGAGAATTTACATCTTGAGCAGTTAGATGTAAAGACAGCTTTCCTTCATGGTGATTTGGAGGAAGAAATCTATATGAGGCAGCCATAAGGCTTCATAGAGGCAGGAAAGAAAAAACTGGTATGCAGGTTGAAGAAGAGCTTGTATGGTTTAAAACAAGCTCCTAGACAGTGGTACAAGAAGTTCGATAGTTTCATGGGTAGCAGTGGTTTTACCAGATGCCAAGCAGATCATTGTTACTACATCAAGAGGTTCGACAATAGCTTCATTATTTTATTGTTGTACGTTGATGACATGCTCGTTGCAGGCTCAAACATGCAAGAGATCATAAACTTGAAGCAAAATTGTCGAAGCAGTTTGCTATGAAGGATCTGGGCGCTGCAAAGCAGATTCTTGGGATGAGGATCAAGAGAGACACAAAGTCAGGGACTTTGATGTTATCACAGGCTGAGTACATCAATAAAGTACTCTCCAGGTTCAACATGCAAGATGCTAAACCAGTAAGTACACCTTTAGGTGTTCATTTCAGACTCTCCAAAGAACAGTCACCAAAGACGGAGGAAGAACGTGCACACATGGTGAAGGTGCCGTACGCCTCAGCAATTAGAAGTATGATGTATGCCATGGTTTGTACCATACCAGATATTGCTCAAGCAGTGGGAGCTGTTAGCAGGTACATGAATAATCCGGGCAAAGTACACTGGGAAGCAGTCAAATGGATCCTCAGATATCTGCGGGGTACTACAAACAAAGCACTTTGTTTCAAAGGTAGAGATACGATACTAACAGACTATGTAGATGCTGACTTAGCCGGAAATGTCGACATCAGAAGGAGCACTACAGGGTATGTCTATACTCTAGGAGGAACTGCAATGAGTTGGGTTTCTCAACTACAGAAGATAGTTGCTCTTTCCACAACTGAAGCAGAATATGTCGCTGTTACGGAAGCCAACAAGGAGATGGTTGGCTCCAAAGTTTCTTGGAAGAGTTAGGCAAGAAACAAGAAAACAATATATTGTATTGCGACAGTCAAAGTGTTATCCATCTAGCGAAGAATCCGTCTTTTCATTCCAGGACAAAGCACATACAATTGCGATATCATTTTATCCGGTCTCTTCTGGAAGATGGGATTTTGAAACTTGAAAAGATCAGTGAAGCTCAAAATCCGGCAGACATGTTGACAAAGACGGTGACCACGGACAAACTGAAGTTGTGTTCAACTTCAGTTGGCATGCTAGGATAACAAGACCAGAAATGCTGTTGCATTGATCAAGGTGTGAAGACAGATTAAAATCAGTCTTCAAGTGGGAGATTGTTGAAAATTCAAATATGAATTTGTTGAATTCAAAGGTGGGCAACATGGGCGGCTAAAGAAGAATTCAAAGGTGGCTGGTGGCTGCCTACTTTTGTTGATTTTTTAGCTTGGTAAAATTATTTTTAGTCACTAGTCTTTAGGGTGTTTTCAAAGATTAGTCCCTAAGTTTCAACTATAAATACCCTAGCTCATTTAGTTTCAAAATCATCCCAAAATCTTCTAGTTCTCTCTCAAGTGTGTTGTATAAACACCTGTAAATTTTCTCTTAGTAAAAGATCTGTAGCAGCCCGGAGATGTAAGCACAATTGGCTGAACTCCGTTATTAATTTTCTGGTATTATTTTTCCGCTTTTATTTCGCATTCTCACTAATCTGGTTATAGGGAAATTACTTGTACTCGGTTTATTTCCTAACATACGATTCATCATAGATGATGGTTTTGCTGGAGCCTCGAGTAGTTGGAAAAAAAGGCATTATGGCAGCTCTGTTTTGGCATAGTAATTAGTTATACAGAGCAGCAAAATCATTCCTATCTATGCATCATCATATTAGTTTCTTATCTGTCCTTTTTATCTATGCATCAATTCAAAATTTTATAATTTTACTTATTTTAATATTCTAAATTTACGTTTTCTCTTAAGTAATATCGTCTCTAAATTCAAATCTACCTTGGAAATAATATTATTGCCACATGTAATGTATGAAAAGCTAATATAAAAAAATTGACTTCAAATGTCTAATTTCACTATAAATAATAAATAAAATAAATTCGAATAATTATCGAAGTTATTGGATTATCTTTAAACCCAACCAATGCTTTTGGGCCTAATCTATCCATCTTAATTGGCCATTTTCGCTATATAGTAATTTCTCCCTCCACTACCCTTCCCCCCCTCTTGATACCCGCCCTAGCTAGGGTTTCCCCCCCTCTTTTCAGTCTCACCGTTCGTCACTGTGAATCGCCAAAATGTCGATGTCAAAGAGTTCCAAAATGCTTCAGTTCATCAACTACAGGATGCGGGTCACCATCCAAGACGGCCGGCAGCTGGTGGGCAAATTCATGGCTTTCGATCGGCACATGAATCTCGTCCTCGGCGACTGCGAGGAGTTCCGCAAGCTTCCTCCTGCTAAAGGAAAGAAAAATCCCAGCATCAACGAGGAACGAGAAGATCGTCGAACGCTTGGCCTTGTTCTTCTCCGTGGTGAAGAGGTTATCTCTATGACCGTCGAAGGTCCTCCTCCTCCCGAAGAGTCTCGTTCCAAGTCCGCCGGCGCTAATGCCGTTCCTGGCCCTGGTATTGGTCGTGCTGCTGGCCGTGGGATCCCTACTGGTCCTCTCGTTCAAGCGCAGCCTGGTCTTGCTGGGCCCGTTCGTGGCGTTGGCGGTCCTGCTCCTGGGATGATGCAGCCTCAGATCTCTCGCCCGCCGGTTCCGCAACTCTCGGCTCCGCCCATGTCTTACCCTGCTCCTAGTGGAGGTCCGCCTGTGATCCGGCCGCCTGGGCAAATGCCACCAGGGGCTTACCCTGGTCAGCCACAAGCACCTCAGATGCAACGTGGCCCGCCTCCATCGGTACCACCACCGGCTTTTGGAGTAAGGCCACCACAGCAATACCAAGTCCCACCACCACAATTTGGTCAGAGGCCGATGGTTCCACCTCCAGGACCAATGATGAGAGGACCTCCTGGTCCGCCACCTCCGAGGCCTGGAATGCCTGCTCCACCTCCACCACGCCCTGGAATGCCTCCGCCGCCAGGAGCTGTACCTGTTTTCGGGCCACCACGCCCCGGAATGCCACCTCCTCCCCAAAACCAGCAGCAGAATCAGCAGCAGTAGGAGTGCTTTTGATTTGGTACGACATATTTCAACTCCCAAGTGCTTCTATGGTCTATTTTGCTGGAATGATAGATGGTATTTAGCCGGCAATAATGTGTAACTAGTTTAGTCATTTATGAAGCTGAGCTGAGTCTTCTAAAGAGATAAAAAAATGCAGGTTTTCTTCATTTCATATATTTGTGTAAACTTATGTTGAGTCTTGGAGAGAACTTCACCAAGAATGTTTATTATGTTCAACTTGTATGCTTCCTTTATCTTTAATCTAAACTTTGTAGTTTCATTTTTAAGAGTACTGGTGCCTTTATTTCTAAATTCTATGTAGGGATTTTCTTGGAAGTATTTGTTGTTAGGGTATTTATATGAGTTGAAGCATAGTTGTAAAAAGCGCGCCTGAGGCTCACTGAACGGGCTTTTTCAACACTGAAGCACGTAGCTTAGGCGCACCTAGGTGCACCTAGGTGCACCTAGGCGCAGCGAGGCTATGAGGCGCGAGGCTCAGTCGAGGCGCAATTGGGCTTTTTGCCAATGTTTTATTCGTGTCCATAACAAATCTCTCAGTATAAAGTTTTGATCTTTAATGTTTTAATGTTTTAATTTTCTAAAAATCGATTGCATAATGCTGAAAATGAAATCAATTTCATTGCAAATCAGTCCAAACGTTTGCATCTCTGCCCATCGGACACAATTCCCAAAAGACCAGAAGTAAAGAAAGAGGAGGCAAAATTTATAACAAAATAAAGAAAATTGAAAGTAGAAAACAAAGAGGAAACCTTTCACGGTGTTGTTCAGGAGTTAACCCATCGTCTCTGGAGTTCTTGCCTTTGTGTTCAGCTCTGGCTTGAGCCCTTTCTCGATCTCTCTGGTTGCCCCGTTAGCTTGTGTTAAGGAAGAAAAGGCAAAACATAAACACAGAAATACAAAATTTCCTCCTATATTTTACATGAATCCTACTGAATAAGGATATTAGACATTGCTGATTCTCAGAAAATGAATTATAAGATGAAAATGATTGTGATGGTGAGAAATTGAAGGGCATGGACTCGAGGAAGAAAGGAGATGACTTATAATCAGGTCTGTGGAAGACTCGGGAAGCCGCACCTATTCTGTTCTTACCATATTAATTAATTAATTAATTAACTAATCATTGTTTATAGGGTTAAATGTACCATTACCTCTTGAATTATACAATTTATACCGTGTTGTTTCTAAATTATTTTTCGAACTTATTAACTATAAAATCATTATTCTGTTTGTCATAAATTATTAACACCGCTAAAAATCAATTAAAATACGTCACACCATAATTTATTTTCAATTTATTTTATATGAATAAATAAAAATTAATTAAAAAATAAAATTACAATTTTTTGGATATCATGTGTCTCGCCTTCGTGAATTCCACGCCTTTCATGCGCCTTGCGTCTCAAGGCTCCAGGACACTTTGCGCCTCGATGCGCCTTGAGCCTTTGATAACTTTGAGTTGAGAAGAAGTTACATTCTTTGATACCCAGACTGTTAATTTATTCTCTAGTACCCGTGACTGACAATTAAGTCCAACACGTATAATTGTATGTATGTATTGGACATATATGTTCGTATCTGACACCCACCCTTGAATTAGTTCAAGTAACATAGCTTTTGTTACTTGAATTAGTCCATGTAACATAGCTTTTGGTCCTTGAGGAGAACCATTGTGGATAGCTTGGAAGTTGGAATAATGTGTCCATGAGTAGTTAAGTGACTTAACTTTGGATTAATTAAAATGATGGTACTGGAGTCAAACACTACAAGTTTCATGGATGAAACGTTGTTGAAACTTTTGACGCATAGGGAGGACATCATGAAGGCGTTGGAGAGGAAAAGATTTTCACCAGGGGAGTGGCGCAATCGTGGATCAAAATGGCATACGGTGTTCGTCAACAATGTGAGCAAAAGGATCCATCCTAATACCCTCAAGGAGGCGTTTCAAGCTTATGGAGTCGTAACTGACATTTTTATAGCGTTCCGAAATAGGAGACTATCAAGTGGTTCTACCTTTGCCTTTGTTAGGTTCAGAGATAAATTCGAAGCAGACACAGCGGTCCGTAGGGCTGATGGTAGGTTTATGGATGGGTTTTAAGATCAGAGTGTACCATGACATCAAGGGAGAAACAAAACCAAGGAAGGTTGATGATGGTAGATCTATTAAAAAAGTGTGGAAACCATCGTTAAGGGATTCCAGGTCGTTCAAGGATGTGCTAGGAGGGATGCAGACTGTCGCAAGAAGGGAAGTAGATAATGTTGATAATAATCAGTTTTCTTTGCCCTCCGGACTGGTTAACGTGTTTCATGTTGTGACTGTAGACGTTAAAGGTCAAAGGCCAGAGCTTTCAAATGTGGAGAAAAACATGTGCATTCGTATTAAGGAGACGGAGTTATCGTGGAGGAATACTTGTCTGGTAGGAAAAATTAAAATTATGTACAACGAAGATATTATACAAGCAGCATTCAGAGCAGAAGGTATCGATGTGCAGGTGAGTATTTGGCATGAGTTACTGGTAGTCATTCAATTCAAAAACAATTCTGATCATCAGGGGTGCTGGTTCAATAGAGAGGCTTGGATTCATCGCTGGTTTGATGACTGGAATTGTTGGAGGGTGAGAACAAAGTCAGATTAAAAGTCTGGTTGTTGTTGTCGGTTGTACACTTAGCAGTGTGGAGTAAGAATTTCTTTATGGATTTAGGTCGCCGATGGGGCAAAGTTTTACAGTTAGACGAAGACACTTGTTATCGAAGGAGATTTGATGTAGCAAAGATCTTGATCGAAGTCCAACATGTTTCGGACATTCCAGAGAAAGTATCCATTGTCTTTAATGGGAAATTATACACAATAAAAATTTTAACAGAACTTCAGGAAGAAACGCGGTTGTTCTTAGATGGTTCATTAGCTGGCGGCGGAGCGTGGTCCTATGATTTTGAAGAAGCGGGTGAGATTGCTTTGAATGATAAAGAATTCGCTGTTGAAGTTGGTGCCGAGGCAGAATGTTATGGGGCAGTTGCGCATGCTTTGCCCTGTCAGAAGAAGTCCATTGTTAATGGAGCGATGGCAGTTAGTGAGGGGCACGTGGGTGGTGAGGGGGAAAGGAGAGTTGTTGAAGATGAATCTCTGCATGAAGTCCCGATTCATTCGGACGTTGGGCTTGTTAACCAACATGAGGATATAAGTGTTGGGCTTATGGATATAAATAGACGTGATGATCAAATTTGGCATACCCAATCCTTATCCAATAGCTCAAGGTTGTTGGACATTCACATTGAAGAGGTGTCTTCAATTAGAGTTGTAGCAGAGGACCAGATTGCTAATGCTTGCGTGGGGGATACAGTAAAGTCCCTAGTGCCGGATCGTGAAATTCCCAAATAAAAAAAATTGGTATTTCTTCGAAAGCCGATCTGGGGGCGGGCTTGGGTAAGAAGCGAAGGATTAAGAGAAGCTCAGCTTTAAATACAAAGAAGAAGAGTAAGAAAAGGCAGGTTTTGTTTCAAAATGAAATAAGGGATGAGGCTGATCGTGGAACTGCGGTGGGGGGGATCTCGTTTGATCGCTCGGGGATTGGCAATGAAGCGATGGAAACGTTTGATGTTGGAGAGGCATTTGGCGTTGTCTTCTCGGTGTCGAGGGAGGAGGTGGTTCATCGTCTGGAGCAGAACGAGCTCTTAGGTAAGCATTGATTGGGGTCTGTTTATTGCAGTATCTCTCTCGTTTTTGTGTTTTAATTAGTATTGATTCTGGTCTCTCGGTCTTAAGCTGGAATGTTAGAGGGTTGGGGAAATCCATTAAATTAAGTGCTATTAGACGGGTTTTAGAATTTAACAAACCGAGTATAGGGTTCATTCAGGAATCAAAAGCGAATGACATTTCTGCTTATGTTGGGCAAATCCTTAAGGGTAGAGTTTTTAGAGATCTGGTGTTTGCGCCTGCTGAAGGCGCTTTAGGAGGTCTCATTTCGTTTTGGAACTGTAATGTGTTTGAAATGATTAGCAACATTGTTCTTAGAAGAATTATAGCGATTAAAGGCAGATTGATTTTTAATAATTCTGAGATTGGTTTTGTCAATGTATATGGGCCGAATTATCACAGTGAAAAAACTGAGTTTTTTGAAAATCTCAGTAGTGTTATCGCAAATCTTAATTGCCCATTTATACTAGGGGGTGACTTTAATGTTGTAAGGTATACCTCGGAAAGAATTGGGGCATCTGATCAGGTTGCTGCGAGGAGTTTGTTTGAAGAGTTCATTTCAAGGTGGGAGCTGGTTGAAGCTCCAATTATGGGCAGTATTTTCACTTGGTTCAGGGGAGGGACGACCGTGTCCGCAAGTAGACTGGATCGGTTTCTTATCTCTACTGAGATTGTCGGTGTGTTTCCTGGCTTGATGCAGTTCACACTTCCTAGGAGTCTATCGGACCATAATCCGATCGTGCTAAAAGGTAGGAAGCAAAGTAAAGGTTATAGGCCTTTCAAATGGTTTAACCATTGGGCGGAAGATCCGATCCTCTTCGGTAGAATTAAAGACGTGTGGGAGTCAAATAGAGGAAAAAATATTATGCAGTCTTTTTTGCTAACGAAGGCTGTCACCAAAGAAAGAGAAATCCATTCGGTTAACCAATCAAGACTCAGCGGAAAAAATTGGGAAACTGATTGATGATCTAGAAAAAAGGTGTATAACCCAAGTTCAGGTTCTGCTCAGGCTGATCTTGTTGCTTTGAAGGTTCGTTTGTGGGAAGTTCTGAGGAAGGAAGAACGAGATTAACTTCAAAAATCTAGACTTAGGTGGTTTAAAGAAGGGGATAGAAACACGAAGTTTTTTCATTTGACTGCTACTTCAAGAGCAAGAGTTAACCAGATTTCAAAGTTGAAGATCAATAATTCGACCCTTAAACATCAAACAAGGATTCAACAAGCTTGTGAGTCATTTTCGGAAAAAAAAATTAATGACGTAAAAACTATTCCAGTTAAGAAATTTGACATCCGCTCAAGAGACTTTATAACGCCACTAAAAGGTATATTGAGAGTCCTTTTACTGAAGAAGAGGTCTGGATTGTAATTAATTCTTCCCACGGTTCGAGGGCACCGAGTCGGATGGTTTTAACTTGGATTTTTACAAAAAATCCTGGAACGTTATTAAGGTCGATGTCATGCTGTTCATAGCTGATTTTTATTGGGGTAGAGTTCTGGATCCTTTATTTAACAAATCTTATATTGCTCTTATTCTGAAAAAAGGGGAGGCTATTTATCCGGAGGATTTTAGGCCAATTTCCTTGGTGGGGAGTTTGTATAAAATAGTGGCTCATGTTTTGACTAAAAGAATGGCTACATGTCTCAATGAAGTGTTGGGTGAGAATCAATTCACCTTTGTTTTGGTAAGCAGATTACAGACTGCATCATGATTGCTAATGAAGTTATTGACGATCTCTCCAAAAATAAGAAAGAAGCTGTGCTTTTTAAGGCAGACTTTAGTAAGGCGTATGACACAGTCGACTGACATTTTCTGAACCTGATTCTAAAGAAATGGGTTTCCGAAAAAGATGGAGAAAATGGGTACAGTTCTGTATTTCATCTCCGTCCATCGCCGTTCTAGTTAACGGCTGCCCTTCAATCAGTTTTTTAATCAAGAGGGGACTGAGGCAGGGCTGTCCTTTGTCGCCATTGCTATTTAATGTTGTGGGGGAGACCCTTAGTGGTATGTTTAAGAAAGCGATTTCAAGTGGGTTGTGTGGTGGTGTTGGTATTGGTATTGGGTCTGGTAGTGTAGAAATATCGCATATCCAATTTGCAGACGATCTTCTGTTGTTTTCAGCAGCAAATGAAAGTAGTTTAAAGAATTTCAATCAGGTTCTTAAAATATTCGAGTTGGCAGCGGGTTTGAAATTAAACATGAAGAAGTCCAAGATTTTTGGTATCAATGTTGAGGAAAATAGAATTAAAAGTTGGGCAGATTCAATCTATTGTGGATGGGCCATGCTTCCTACGAATTACTTGGGTCTTCCGTTAGGACATAAAAAGAATTCAACGGTTTTGTGGCAACCAGTGTTGGACAAGATAAAGTCTCGATTACAGGGCTGGAAAGGAAAATTTTTATCCTTTGCGGGCAGGTTAACTCTGATCAAATCAGTTCTATCTAATCTACCCATTTATTATATGTCTTTATTCCCTATACCCATGTCCATAGCAGATTCCATTAACAAAATCATAGTGTCTTTTGTTTGGAAGGGTAATTCGAAAAGGGGAATTCATTGGTTAAAGTGGGAAACTATTTGTGGACCTAAATCTCTTAGGAGTTTGGGTTTTTATGATGTTAAAATTAGGAATCGAGCGCTACTTAATAAGTGGATTTGGCGGTTTGGTGAGGAGAATGATAGTCTTTGGAAAAAAAAATTTATTGTTGCTAAGTACAAGTACGCTTCTGATTCTATTTTTCCAGAAGTGGTAAATAAACGTAAATCTTCTTGGGTGTGGAGGAACATTGTCAACCCTGTTGTTTCCAATGATGGAAATGTGTTTGTCGATTTTATCTGCATTATGGGAGATGGTGCCAGAATTGATTTCTGGTCTGATCACTGGACTGAAGTGAGGTCTCTTAAATCATCCTTCCCTAGAATCTTTAGTTTGGCGTTAAAAAAATCTAGTAAGATTAGTGAGTTTGGGAATTGGGAGAATGGAGTCTGGGAATGGAATATTGAGATGAGGAGAGAGATTTTTGAATGGGAAACAGACCTTTGGTCGGATTTTATTTTGGTCCTTGGGAGAGCAGTTAGTTTAGCTCCTACTTTTGACAGATTGCATTGGTTAGGCGCATCAAATGGTAGGTACTCACCTAAAGCTTTTTGCTCTAAGGTGGTATCTACTGGTAAAATGGAAGAATCAATTTGGAAAGTGGTCTGGTGTAAATTTATCCCTCCTAAAGTTTTTGCTTTCGTATGGAAAGCAGTGCATCAAAGATGAGGCATTTTAAGTTTTGATTTTTCTCTTTGTTCTTTTTGCAATCGAGTTCCCGAAACTATAAATCATGTTTTGTGTCACTGCGAATGTGTCTGGAAGGTATGGCAACGCTGGTGTTCGGTATGGAATATTAATTGTGTTTCCTTGCAATGTCAAGGACTTGCTGCAGGTTTGGGTTACCCAGAAAATTAAAATGAAATTTCGTGATATTTGGAAACTCGGGTTTTTCGGTCTGATCTGGAATATATGGTTGTGTAGAAATAAAATCAGGTTTCAAGGATGTTCTTTCACGACTGATCAGATGTTCTATTTAGTCATGGTTCAGATAGGTGTTTGGGCAAAGTCGATCTGGCCATTGTTGATTCAAAGGGTCCAAGATTTTGTTCGTTGCCCTTAATCCCTAGTGATCGGAAGCTGTTGAGTCTGCTGAGATTAATTGTATAGTTCTTAGTTGTCAATTATCTTCTTTAGTTTATTTTAATTTCTGTTATTTGGTGGTCCGTTGAAGTGCAGATTCTGTCTCTCGGCTCCTTGCTCCTGTATCTGGTTTCCAGTCGCTGTGGGGGTGGTTTCTCAATCTGATTTTGGTTCTTTTTTGGGACAGATTTTCGTTGTTGTTAGGGTATTGGTTCTCCTGTATGTTTTCCCTGTCAGAAGCCTATCTTTGTTTCTCATGATTTTTGATGCAATTGCTGGCGAGAGTTTCCCCATTAGTGGCTGCTATTCTTCTGCATGTGGCTTTGTATCCTGTAATCTTTTATAGGTTATTTTGTTAGTGTTACTGTTCAAAGGTTGATTAGAAGAACGTAGCTGGGTGTGTTCTATGCATGGATGTGTATTGGTCATTTCTTGTATTCCAATCCGGGGGCTGAATGTAGCTAATTAATTGTACCTACTTACGGACGGTGTTAGTAGCGTTGTGTTCGGCTTGTGATTTATTATAATAGGGAACAATATATCAAATTTAGTGAGAGAAGCTCCTCCTTCTCTCTAAAAATCAGGTGTTTTAGATAAGTTTTTCTATTTTCATTCCTTATCATTTCTCTTAATGGCGAGTAAGGTGAGAGTTCCGGTTGGGAAAAACTGTGTCACTGTGATCATTTTCAACATTCCAGAGAGTTTTCATTACAAAGGTCTTTGGTTATTTTTCGATAAATATGGCGAGGTGGTGGATTCTTTCATCCCCAATAAAAGAAGCAAGGGAGGAAGTAGGTTTGGGTTTGTTCGTTTCACCAGACTGGAGGACTCGAGGAAGGCTATCAACTGTGGTGATAGATCTTGGATTCAAGGTAACAAAATTAGAGTATTCATGGCGAGATATCTTCCTCGTGATGTTTTCTGGAGGAAGAAGTTCTCTGGTCCTTATTCAGTCGAGGGAAACAATGTAAGGAAGGATGTTAGTCATACGGTGGCTCTCATTGTTGGTTCTGTTGACGACAATAAATTCTCAACTCTCAAAGACAACTTGTTAGGATGGTGCATAATTTTTATTAAGTGGGTAGAGTCGTCTTCTTTTGAAGAGGCAGTCGTATCCCCGTTATCCAAGGTGAGGGAGCTCGTTGGTGCCTTTCCAGTTAAGTTTCCTGAGCTGGAAGAGGGTTCTGAAGAAGCTGGAAGATCCATTCACTCTTCGGAGGTGCAGTCGGCCGTGAGGTGTTCTGAGAATGAAGAAAAATTTTTCTACTCTTTGGGGACTGCTAGAGGCAGCCTCCTGTCGGGTGAGGGTGTGGAGGACAGGAACATAGGAGAGGCTTTGATGATGGGTTCGAGGAGTGACGTTGGGGGTCAGAGGATGGTTCTTTCCCAAATGGAGGGAGTGGGGGAACACAAGACATTGCTGGTGCATGCGGAGAGAGAAGCAGTGGATGTCTTTAAGGACACTTGTTTGCCTGCACGTGGTTTTGTGGAGAGTAAGGATTTTTTAATTAATTCTCCCATCCAGGATGGTCTCTTAGTGTCAAAGGAATTGGAAGATGTGAGCCTAAAGGATAAAGTGGATCTGTTGGTTCACGTGGAGAGGGATAATGAAGTTGCCTTTAGGAAAAATAGTGAGTATGCATGTGCTTTTGTAGGCCCAAAGGATTATTTTAATGATTTCCCCATGTTGGATGGTCGGGTTGAGTTAAGGGAGGTGGAGGAAGGGATTCACAAGGGCTGTTTTTATAACTACGCATTCGTAAATCCAAAGGGTATCGCAAGGCAGTACATGAGACCTAAGGTGGGTTCTGGCAACAAATTTAGATCTAAACAATTTTTTCAAGGGAATTTTACAGCTCCTAAAAGAAAGTATAGGGGTTCCCGAAGCAAGAGCCATCAGAGTAAGGTGCATTGGAAGGAAGAGGTGTATGTTTTTGATGGCAGATTCACTTATGAATCTGATTTTCCAGCATTGGGGCAGTCTCAACAGAAGGATACGTTCAATTCCTTGCCTTTTGGGAAAGATTTGGGTTGTGAGTCTAATGGCGCAGTAGTGTATCTATTGTCGGAAGACGATGGCGGGGGAAGGAGTAGAAGGTTCAGGTGATCAACACCATGCTTTTTGTCTGGAGCTGGAAGTTCGGATGGTCTTTAGCCAACAAGACGTGGTGGAAAGGCGGCTATATGCGTGTTTTTTTTGTGTTTTCTTATCATGTGAAAGCTCTGTGGCCTTTGAGTTAGAAGTTGGCTTTTATGGTTTTAGTCAGCTGTTACCCTTGGCTTTTTTCTGGTTGTTTTGTTTGATTGAGTGTCTATCGGGCCTCGTTTAGGTTTTTTGTTTGGCCAGTTCGTTTTTTAGGCTGTTGTTGTTGCTTTGTTGGATTAGGCTGGTTCTGGTAGGATTGTTGGTGGTTGTTTTTGGTGTTTTGTTCATATTGGGGGTGACTCCCTGGTTGTATCGTGTTCTTTCTATGGTTAATAAAATCCTAAGGCACTCTTTTCCTCCTTCCGCTGATTAAGGAGCTTCTCTATAAACTCCTTTAATCATGAAGGAGGTTTTTAACGAGGCCTGTAATTCCTATAAAAAAAAGTGATTTGTTATAATAGGGCTCATGTTTGTTCCTTCCTTCCACCCCTAGGTTCACTCTTTTTCCTCCACTTAGGTTTAAGGGGGTTTTTTAACGAGGTCCTAAGGGTGGTGTACTTTGACTTCTAATACAAAATACCCATTTTTCAACAAAAAAAAAACTTTGGATTAATTTTGTTATTTGTAGTTGCTGCCATGCTCTCAGTTTAGTACATCGTTTAGGAAAGTCGGCAACACGTTCAACATGTTAGGTAGATGCTGGCATGCTCTCGGTTTACATAGGTTTATCTTGCTTTTGGCTCTTCATTTTATTTCTTGAAGTAATTGTGTTCGTTATTCATGTTCCTTTAGGATTAGGATTCTTTAAGGATCTTCCATGTGCATGTTCAGTTTTTTTTATTGAAAGAAAAACAACATTTTCATGCTAAACAGTACACATACTCGTATTCTACCCGGTACTTTGTTTGATAGGGATCTCAGCAGCATGTTCAAGGGAGTATGTATATCCTGCCACGCTCTCGGTTTATATGGCTTTAGACTGTATTACTTTCGAGTCTTCATTTTATTTCTTGAAGTATTTGTGTTCAATATTCATGTCTATATAGGATATTCATTTTATTTCTTGGAGCATTTGCGTTCAATATTCATGTCTATGTAGGATATAATTCTTTAAGGATTTTCCTTATCCATGGGAAACTTCTAAAAAATTGACCGTGTCCATGATGGACATGTTCTCATATTTTACACTTATGTTGAAGAACATAGGGTTTAGATGATTTCGATACAACGTCTGCCACTTAATCATTGGTTATTTATTTGATTGTTGATGATAATATGGACATTTCATTATAGTTTTTCTAATTTGTTAATTTTCATCACAAAGGTTGAGGTCTTCAGTCTTTTGTGACTTTGAAGCAATGAGCATGAGAGAGAAAATGCTGGGTTACTCGCCATTTACAAACTGTTCTTCGATGATGGCCCCAAGATCAAAAAGATAAATTGTGTTTGATTAATGACGAAAGTAGTCAGAATTGTATTCGCGTATGTACCCTACTTTTTCGGTACTAGTATGTACTGCTGTGGGTCTGTTTCCGATTTATCATTACTTTTCGAATATTTTCTATATATACATAGCTGATTTTCAATTTTTTTTTATTGTGCAAATATATTTCAATTACATTGTTAGAAATATATTGATACATGAATTATAAAATTTAAAACAACAAATGTTTAACATTTAAAATGTGATTAAAAATATTTAAGAGTTATACTTTCAAGGTCTCATTAAAATTATTATTTTTGGCTTAAATGTACAATTGTCTTCTAAAATATATCATTTATATTGAGTTATTTCTTAAAGTATTTTTTGAATTGTTTTGGCCTTTGAACTTTAAATTAATATCTCATTTGTCTTAAATTGTTAATTCTATTAAAAAAATCACATATCAATCATAACATGTCATGTCATTATTAATTTTTTATAATTTTTCTTTCTAAAAACATAAAATTTGGTTAAAACAAGAAAATAAAATATTTTTTAATTATTAAAAAATATCTTAAATAAAACAATTGAACTGGTTTACTTCTCATTTATCAAAACATATCGTCCCTTCTCCTCTGTAGCTACGATTGTCTTCTCTTTTTCACATAACAATCGATTTTTTCAACTTTCTTTCTCTATTTGAGAAATATTCTGCAACCGATTTTGGCAATGAAAGTGATTTGTTTCATCCTTAATCGTGTTTGATTGTTTAAAACCCTAAATCAAAAAGTTAGCTGACAGGAGAAAGGTAAGTTTCTAAAAATTATCGATTTATTATTTTATGCACTTGGTTTATACCAATTGAAACCCTAAATTGATAATGGTTGATTTTGATTTATTTATTTTTGTGACATAAAAAGTTCAAACTTTTCTATGAAAAGAAAAGTTGATTGCTTCTTTTTGGAGTTGAAGATAAAGCAGTAGAAGGTACATTTCTTAAGATTTTCGTTGACAAAGACAAAACAAAAAGTTAAAAATCCCTCTTCATTGATGTTTTTTTTAATGTTCTTTGCATATTTTTGCTCATTATTTTAATATTATTTAAAATGTTCACGTGTAAGGTATCATGTTTATTGTTCCTGGTGCATGTACATTTGATATATATGTCAATTGATTTATTTGGACTCTAATTGTTTAGGGAAAATGATTTGGATGGAGTATACTTTGGTAATTTATTATAGGGATCTTCACTTGGAAACCTAAGTTGAATTATGTCGGGGACAAAAAGATTGAAAGGAAAATTGATCTTGATTATTTATGAACAAAATAGCATATTTAGCTTATTTAGAACCATGTTATAGTTTAGATGGAGGTTTGAGGACATTAGGTTTTGATAATGAAAACTATTTAAATTTGATTCACCCTTTAATTAGTAAAGGGAAGATACATATATATGTTAATCATGGGTTAGAGTTGGTATAGATTTTCTGGATACTGACAGTATGCATACTTGGTTAGATGAGGAAGATGTAGATGATGAAGGTGATGTTATAAGATCGACCAAAAATGAAGGTGATGATAATAAGCTTATTAATGGTGATGACAATAGGCCAATCGGTGGTGGGTTAGTTGATGGTGATGATAATGGGCCAACTAATAATAATGTTGGTGGTCCAAATGTGCAAGCTGATAAAGTTAAAGGGTAACTGTGCATTTAAACCATATTTTATATCAAATCCTTTTAACTTAGACCGGATATTATTTGCGATTGACACAAGTCCCCCAACAGTGGGAATGAAAGCTAATAAATTGGTGAAGATGTGAATAAATTCAAAGGATGTAAAGTGGAATAAGGAGCAGGAGGCTAAAAGAAATATAGTTTGGCCACCTTACCAAATGGAAGATGCAGAAGAGAAAATGTCCCTAATATTTTAGGGATCAAATATGGAATTCCCATGTTCAAAGTTTGGCCACCTACCAAAGAATTTTTCAATGTGCACAAGTTAGCCACCAAATAAGAAATTCTCATGTTCAAAGTTTGGCCACCAACCAAGATGAAATTTCCAATAAGTTGGCCACCGACCAAGATGAAATTTCCAACTTGCCAACTTAATTTCAAGCCAAATCTAACAAATCTCCACCTTGGCTTGAAATTACTAAGCCTACTCGACTTCTTCAACTCCCCAAATTTGTAGTGCCTCTAATTACGCTCACAAGCGCCACACACCCGAAGGTGTTCATACTTTCAGGATGTTAATCAAGTTCAAACAATGATTGAACTTGATTACTGTTACCACATTGGTCATCATATCTGCAGGATTTTCTGATGTCGCAATTTTCTGAAGTAGAATCTTTCATTCTTCAAAGATATCCCGCACAAAGTGATATCTCACGTCGATATGCTTAGTCCTTGAATGGTAGACTTGATTTTTCGGTAAGTGAATAGCGCTCTGACTGTCACAATAGAGACTAATGTGACTTTGTACAACTCCCAAGTCTTCAATCAACCCGTTAAGCCAAATTGCTTCCTTTACAGCCTCTGAAATTGTCATGTATTCTGCCTCTGTAGTAGACAAGGCCACCATAGATTGCAATGTAGACTTCTAACTTACTGGGGCTTTAGCAAGAGTAAACAAATACCCAGTAGTTGATCAACGCTTATCCAAACACACACTGACCAAGTGCTTCATCCTGTTCAAAAACTAAACCAACATCTACGGTTTATTGGAGATACCGTAGAATCCATTTCACAGCTTGCCAATGTCCTTCTCCAGGATCATGCATGTACCTGCTCACAACTCCAACTGTTTGTGAAATGTCAGGACGCGTACACATCATTGCATACATCAAGCTCTCAACTGCATTAGCGTATGGAACTTTTGCCATAGACTCTCGTTCTTCGTTAGTTTTAGGAGATAATTGAGAACTAAGTTTCAAATGAGAAGCCAATGGGATACTTACATGTTTGGTATTTTCATTCATGCCAAAACATTGTAATACCTCTCTCATATACTGCTTCTATGTTAAACAAAGCTTCCTTCTCTGTCTATCTCTGCTTATCTCCATACCAAGAATCTTCTTGGCCTCACCTAGATCTTTCATCTCAAACTCTTGATTCAACTGAGCCTTTAATTTGTCTATCTCCTTTTGACTCTTTGAAGCGATCAACATATCGTCAACGTACAAGAGAAGATAAATGAAAGATCCATCTTTGACAACTGTCGTTTCAGTGTCAAAATAAATTCCTTATTCTCAATCAATAAATACCACAGGGACTTAGAAAATTATAAATTTATGTCTGATTTATTTATGTCAGGCGTGAAACAGTAAAAATGGGGGGGGATTTGGTAAGAAAATATTAAAATAATAAAAGCGATTAAATAAGTAAAAGCAATTAAAGTAAAAATAAGAAGATGAAGATTGTGAATAAATACGGTAAAAGTAGCCTCAAGCTTCGCTTTGACTCAATTTCCTTTAAATCATCGAATAAGATTTTCCCTCAAGGATTCACGTCGGTTACTTTGTCTACAAGGGCTATCCCCGTGACTCTATCTTGTATACCGAATACCCAAGGCAATCTTTGATTCCGGATTCGGTAATTGATTCTAACAACATCAATTGTCGTAGATCAATTACCGTTTAAGTTCATGGTGTCCGACTTGGATTGTTGCTTCGATAACCGTCAATTTCGATCTCAATTCTCTCTTGGAGAAGCTATCTCGCCAAGTGTGTTCCCAGGAAGTCGAATTGCTTTCTATAAGTCGAGTCTTCCTTACACACATTTAATCGTAACAACAACTTGACCAAAGTCAATCTTTGATTTTGAAAACTGTTTTGATTTTGAAAAATAAGTGCATAGATTGAGAGAGATATTCCGAAGATATTAAGGGCCTGTTTTAATTCTCCCGATGGAATTGAGTCATCGCGACAGCTCTCGGCTTATGAAAAGTTTTGCTAAGCATGACAAAAGTCATTCTTAGCATTTTGAAAACAAAGCTTGAAAAATAAAAGAAAAATGAAAAGAACTTGAAAAGTAAAAAGAGAAAACTTTTATAAAAACTAGAGAGAAAAGAAGATTGTAATCTGAATGATGAGTTTAGGCTTACCCCAAGTGGGTATTTATAGCCTCTAAAAACCTAAAGGATAAACAAAGAAAATAATTAAAATAATCCTAAAGATAATTGTTTTTTAATTTAAATTCAAACTTAAACTAGTCTCCTAATGCAACTCTGCTCGTCAATCTTTCAGAAGGCGTGCAGAGGAAGTCTTCTAGAAACCGTCGCTGGCTGGACCTTCTAGAAACTGCCACGTCAGACCGCGTCATGCCCAGAGTCGTGTCCATGTCTCCAGCCGTGACCAAATAATAAAAAAATGCAAAATGTGCCCGTTTTGTCACTAATTCTGGAAAGTAAGGACCTGCACGAAAACAAACATAACACAGCCAATTTAGTAATAATAAATCCTCAAAACCGAAGAAATAACGAGCAAAGATTAACGATTATGAACACTCATCAATCTTTGAGCTTTTGCAAATACACACAATGATCATATTTGCTTCTAGTGTACTTTTGTCTCCTCATAAAGCTATCAGATCGCTTGTACCACTGCCTCGGAGATTGCTTCAATTCATATAGCGATTTGTTCAGCTTACAAACCCATTTCTCACAACCACCATCTTTGTATCTTTCTGGCTGAGTCATATAGATCTCCTCTTCTAAATCATCGTGCAAGAAAGCCATCTTTACATCAAGTTGAGCTAGCTCCAAATTCAACTGTGCTACCAAGGCCAACAATATTCTAATGGAGGAATACTTCACAACAAGGGAAAATACTTCGTTGTAGTCGATTCCCTCCTTTTGAGCGTAGCCTTTAGCTACCAACCGTGTCTTGTATCGAACATCTTTCTTGCAATGAGATCTATATTTCTTTGCAAATACCCAATTGCATTCAATTGCTCTTTTACCTTTCGGTAATTGTGCCAGTTTCCAAGTGTTGTTCTTTTGGAGAGATTGCATTTCTTCATCCATGACACTTTTCAACTTATCACTTTCCAAGCTTTGTATTGTTTCTTGGTAAGTGATAGGGATATCATCATCAACAACTGGAAGAGCATAGGACACCATATCAACAAATCGAGCAGGTCTACGAATTTCTCTCCTTGGCCTTGTAACTACAAGTAATTATGGTGTCTCCAATGGTTCTTGGGTTTGAACCTCTTCATCTTCTGATTCTTCTATTGGAGTTGAAAAATCAGTTGCATCAACTTCTGGGATCATCGTCTGCTGAAACTCCACCTGTTTTGGAGTATGCTCCACATGCTGCGGAGTACTACTTGTCTGGACAGCTTCATTTGTTACCTTCTTTACTAGGGCAAATTTCTCAAAGGTAACATCTCTGCTACAAATTATCTTCTTGGTGTCTAAACACCAAAGGCAGAATCCCTTCACTCCATGGGTGATTCCCATAAAGAGAGCCTCTTTGCTCTCGGATCAAGCTTGGATTCCTTCACATGTTAATAAGTAGTGGATCCAAATACATGTAAGGAATCATAATCAGTAGCATGTTTTCCAGACCATACCTCCAATGGTGTTTTTCCTCCTATCGCTGATGACGGTAGACGATTGATGAGATGGCCAGCATATGTCACAGCCTCAGCCCAAAATGCCTTGCCTAACCCAACATTAGACAACATACATCGAACTTTCTCCAATAATATTCGATTCATACGCTCTGCCACCCCATTCTGTTGTGGTGTATTTCTAACAGTGAAGTGTCGAACAATACCATACTCATGGCAAACGTCAAAGAATGAGTCACTTTTATATTCCCCTCCATTGTCCGTCCTAAGACGTTTGATCTTTCTACCAGTCTGGTTCTCGATCATATTTTTCCATTTAAGGAAAATTCGAAGCACTTCATCTTTAGACTTCATCAGATACACCCAAACTCTTCTAGAAAAGTCATCTACAAAAGTTACAAAATAATGGTGTCCTCCCAAAAACGATGTCTTTGAAGGAACCCATACATCTGAGTGTATATAATCCACAATACCTTTTGTATTATGTATAGTGGTGTCAAACTTCACTTTCTTCTGCTTTCCCAGAACACAATGCTCGCAAAAGTTCAATTTGCAAGCCTTTGCACCTTTCAACAATCCTTTCTTTGCCAGAATTTGCAAGGATTTTTCTCCAGCATGTCCTAACCGCATATGCCACAACTGGGTTGCGTCCAAATCATCACCTTCGGAAGCTGCTGCTACTGCTCCAATAATTGTACTACCTTGGTAGTAATACAAATTATTTTTCCTGATGCCCTTCATCATCGCAAGTGCGCCATATGTGACTTTTAAAACTCCATCTCTCATAGTGACTACTGAGCCTTTGGATTCCAAGGCTCCCAACGAGATGAGATTTTTCTTCAAATTGGGCACGTATCGGACATCCGTCAGAACTCGGGTTGATCCATCTTGATTCTTCAATCGAATTGAACCTATCCCAACAGTTTTACAGGCATTGTCATTGCCCATATAAACAACTCATTCATTTAGTTCTACTAAATCGGAGAACCACTCCCAATTAGGGGACATATGATAGGTGCAACCCGAATCTAATATCCATTCATCTGAATGGAATGTTGTTGATGAAGCAACCAATGATATGTCAGAGTCATTTGCATCATGCTCTACAACACATGCATCTGGAGTAGTTTTTCCTTTCTTCTTCAGTTTCGGACAATCTTCCTTCCAATGGTCTTTCTCATGACAAAAGGCACATTCATCTTTTCCCAGTCTGGACTTCGACTTTGATCTCCCTCTCCACTTTGGCTTTTGACTTTTCGAGCGACCTCTTACCACCATGGCCTCCGCTGCTTCGTACTTGTTCTCCTTCTTGGTTTTCTTCCTGAGCTCATAACTATACAAAACAACAGTTACATCTTTAAGGGTAACATTATCCTTACCATGAAGTAACGTTGTCTTAAGGTGCTCAAATTCATCTGGAAGAGATGACAACAACATCAAGGCCAAATCTTCATCTTTGAAGGTTTCATCCATGCCCAATAAGTCTGTCACTAGCTCATTGAACGCAGTGATGTGTTCATTCATACTGGTGCCTGGTTGATAATCAAATCTGAACAATCTTTTCTTCATGTGGAGACGATTCTGAGAGCTTTTCTTTAGAAAATTTTCCTCCAATGCTTTCCACATCTTACTTGCAGAAGTCTCATTCTTGTAGCCATACTTCTCCTCCCTGGAAAGACGAGATCGAATCGTGATGCACGCCAAATGATTGATTGTTCCCCATTCTTTCTCCTCCATATATTCGGGCTTTTCTTCCTCAATGGCGATGTCTAGACCTTGTTGGAATAAAGCGTCTAACACCTCGCATTGCCACATGCCAAAATGAACGGATCCATCGAACAACTCCACCGAGAAATTTGCATTTGACATCCTCCTCCTCACCAATCCGGATGAAGAGCTTGATGTCTCAACTGATCCGTATTTTGGCATTTTAATTCTAACGAACAATATTCAATATCACGAACTGTATCTTTTCAGCAACGGAACCACCAGGATAACCTCAACCGAAGCTCTGATGCCAATTGTTGGGGAAAACCGGGTTATTTCCCACACGAACGTAGTTTTAAAATTGATCTAAAATATCAAGATCAAAACCACCAAAGGTTGCACAGCGGATAAACCTGTCAAACTATTGAATATTGTAACACAGGGAAAAACCGAATAAAAAACAATAAAGGAGAGAACACACAAAATTTACGAGGTTCGACGAGAATATCGTCTACTCCTCGGGCACCACACCGGATGATAACTTCACTATCAACAAATATTACAACAAATGGAATTCTTTAGAATTCCCAAAGTGAGAGAATGAATAAAACAAGAGGAAGAGAGAACTTGTTTTGGGATGATTTCTAATGGAAATACTTAGGCCTATTTATAGTTGAGTTTTAAGGACTAAACTTATAAATAACCTAATATTTTAGGGATCAAATATGGAATTCTCATGTTTAAAGTTTGGCCACCTACCAAAGAATTTTCCAATGTGTACAAGTTAGCCACCAAATATGAAATTCCCATGTTCAAAGCTTGGCCACCAACCAAGATGAAATTTCCAACTTGCCAACTTAATTTCAAGCCAAATCTAACACTTATATGATGATCACGAAACATGTCACACGCAGCATTGCCCTCCCATTGCTGCTAGCGTTTTCCCTCCTGCATCTTCCATTTGCCGACGGTGAATGGTTCTTTAACTATCATATCCACGTCAAAAATGATTTACCTTTATTTAATTCGTCACCCGATCTGCCGAATCTGTTCTTACACTGCAAGTCCAATAAGAGGGATGTTGGCGACAAACCGATGGTGAAGGGACAAGATTACACGTGGGATACCAAGATAAATTTTTTTCGGTCTACCCTTTTCTTCTGTAATACGTGGTGGCTGAATCAGAAGAGGATGTTTTTCGACGCTTTCATTGCCGGCAGAGACGAGCACCGTTGCTTGGAGTAACATAATTCTTGTTTGTGGTCGGTGAGGGAACATGGGATTTATTTCAGTAATAATAATCTCACTTGGCATCTTGCATACCGTTGGTAGAACATAATCTATAAATTTGTATTTGCGTTTAATATTCGTGTCTAGGATATGATTCAAGGATTTTCCTTACATGATTTCAATAATGTCTGCTACTTAATTATGGATATACAATGTCTGCAATTTTAATTATGTTGTTTAGACTTTTATATTTACATCATACACGTTATTTGAAATTTCCAAATACACGAAAAAATAGAAAATTTAACACTAGTAATGGAAAACAGAAAATCAATGAGTTTTCTTCGATTTTGTTTAAATAGATTTGGTATGATTTACAGTTCACACTGAAATTTTCAATTCCGAAACCTATGCAATTTTTATTAAATTTGGTTCGATTAGCATATATACGACATTTCAGTTCCTTTTTTTAAAAAAATAAAAAAAGAGAACAACTTTTATTTATGAATCGAAGCAAAGGTACATGTCTTGTTAAAGAACCTCCCTAACCCTATTTGGAGGGAAAAAATACACTATACCGATATACAATACGAAATCTATACTCGAAACATCTCTAAACACAATTGCACCAGACGACACCAGGCCAACAGCAGCAACCCAAGCATTAACCCTAAACTAGCCAAAGCTCAAGATCAATTGCAGCACAATCAAATGCAAGACTATCACATACACTTCGTGGACTAACCATCATCTTTCATCCAAATAAAAGCTTAGTTTCTTCCAATCCCATTTTGAGCATCCGTGTTCTTTTCTCTAAACTCAAAGCAAACAACCTAAGAATAGGACACACAAAATTCATTACATTTTGATACGAGATCAGCGAAAGAGGATGGAGATAACCTTGGATTTGCAATCCATCAAGCAGCCAAATTACTATACGATTCAGTGATCAAGTTTGAGTGATCCAACCACCTTGAATCTAAGAACAGTTTGCAAGCCTCCAAAATTGCAGCTAATTCCTCCCCCTTTGAATCTGTCATACCGATGGATTTTGAGAATTGAATAAGAGTAGCGCCATTATGATCATGAAGCACGCCACCTATCCCCCCGATGCCAACCTTCCCATGCACAAATGCATCAACATTAAACTTGAACTTTCCTAGAGGGGGAGCAGGCCACGATCCTGTTGTAGGTCTCCGATCGGGAGTGGAATGAATAGAGAATGATGAAGGACAGCGCATAAAATCTTGGATTGATGGAAAACACTCCGGCCATATACTTTTACACCAGAATCCAATTCTCAATAATGCTAGATCCATTATTCGCCCATCATCGAACTGCTTACTGTTGAAATCAATGTCATTGCGGATAAACCATAGTGTCCAAATGATTCCCGAGTAAGCTAGCAGCCAAAAGGACTTAAGAAATGATTTAATCGACATTTTCGCCCACGAAGTAAGAAAGCCTTTTAGAGTTCCAGGATTTACATATTGCATATTCCAATAGTTGCACCACGATTGCCAAACTTTCCAAGATACAACACAATGACAAAGTAGATGCTCTGTTGTTTCTGGATTCTCATGGCAGAACACACATAAAATTGATTCAATAGAACACCTCTCGCTTCATAATTTCCGCTCGAACAGGGATTCTGTTTTGGACTGCTCTCCAAATAAACGCTTCCACTTCGGTGGAGCTCAACCCAACCAAACCAGATTCCACAATTTGTCTGCAATGCCTCCAAGCGTGGTTCCTTAAATATGATAAAATCATAAGATATATATTTCAATTATAGAGGGATTGTTTTGATCTTTGAATGTGATTGTATTTGACGTCAATCGAAAAATAAAATAAGATATTATGTTCCAATCACACACTATGATTGACGTGAAAGAAATGTTACAATCGATCTTGTTGAGAATGAATAACTTGAAAAACGGTGATTAACTGACAACAACGATCAAAAGAGTTTACAACACACATACACCCTACTCAAATCCGAAACTTCTAAAAAGAATAATACATCTTTATACTACTAAGATCGCTTAATGAGTTCTAAAAATAAAATGTTCAAAATTTAATAAAAAAATTAATACACAAATTAGATTCATAAAAAAAGTGATCACATCATCACACCGTTAATAATTAACGGTGCAATACGATCTTAGTGTCTCAAATATATTACATTTCAATCAAACACCATGGCTGACCTAGAACCATTGTTTTTCCAATGCTGCTGTTGGCAAATTCTCTTACCGTATACATAGGTCGTGTAGAGATATGTTCGGGATCGTTCCTTTTCAATTGAAAAGAAAGACTATTTTCTCTATTAATATTATTGATTAATTTCGATCAAACACTTACTAATGTTTAATTTGATCATTTTAACAATTCAAACTTAAAATTTGTTAAATATATCTAAAAATAATCATGTAAAATATAAATTCAAAATATAAATACCAACAAAACTTTTACAATGATCACAAAACATATCGCAGCAGCATGGGCAACCTAGAAAATGTTTCCCTCCCATTGTTGCTGGCGTTTTCCCTCCTGCATCTTCCATTTGTCGAGAGTGCATGGTTCTTTAACTATCATATCCACATAAAAAATGATCTGCCTTTACTTAATTCACCACCCCACCAGCCAAATTTGTTCCTGCACCGTAAGTCCAAGAACAAAGACATCGGTGGCAGATCGATGATGAAGGGGCAAGATTATACGTGGGATAGATAAATTTCTTTCGGACGACCCTTTTCCTCTGCCACGCACAGTGGATGGGTCACAAGAGTATATCTTTTGACGCTTTCATTGCTCGCAGAGACGAGGACCGTTGCTTGGAATACCATGATTCTTGCATGTGGTCGGTGAGAAAAGATGGGATTTATTTCAGTAATAATAATCTCACTTGGTATAGATCATTTGATTGGTAAATATGATGTATAAATTTATATTCTCGTCGGAGAATGCATTAGCAACGGGTGCGATTCTTAAATCTAAAATTTACTACGTAAGAAAATGAGTTGTAATATTGCCCATGTTTCTTTCTTTAATTTTATAATATAATGTTTCGTCGAATGAAATGTGTTCTTTATTTTGTTCAGAAATTGTATAGTATATTACTTTTTTAAGAACAAAGTTAGAATAAACATTAGAAGAGACCTCAAAAATTGGAAAAAAAATACAAATTAGACTTTTAATCATCTCCTTAAAGAATTTGACATCATGCAAAGCACCTCTCTAACCGTAGATGAGATGAATTTGCACCCCATACCCATATGCAAGAAAGAGCCTTACAGCTTAGGTACTCACTTGAGTAGGCAAAATGTATATTTAAGTCCTAACAACATATTTCCAAAGCAGAAAAAGTGCAAACTTGCGAAACTTTTGAATGGACATAAGAACTTGTAGTAAAATGGGTGGAGAGCAAACATTTAATTTGTTCATCATGGAGAATAGCAATGATCTTCCAAATAATGTGTTTGCTTTTAATGCGGAAAGTATTTTGAAGAAGAAAAAGGAAGGTGTAAGTGAAAAAAGCTTGTAAGAGAGACAAAGGAACTTACGTCTCATAGATGTCTCACCTCCTTATCATCATTGGAAGCAAACCTTGTCTTTCTTTCATGAATTTTTCCAGATTCATTTTCCAAAACGAATATAAATTATGTTTCCTAATAAGTTATACTAAAGTGATGTTTTAAAGAATCATATTGACAATTAAAAGCTCAATAGCAAGATAAGATGATTTCTTTCAAAACAGCTTTAATAGGAAACTCAATTAGAACCTCATATTGCCAGGTCGTACAGTTTAAATCAATTATCCCGAGGGTCACTGATTTCCACTATAAATCAGGCTGTTCCAGCAGCATAGTTTTGCATATCACAATGCTAAATGGTCTGTTAGTGCAGGATTCAGGGCAGCGGCAAGCCTTTGAGTTCCTTATGCATTGAACTCTAACATATGGTATACATGTATAAATAAATCATGACAAATGGGATATAAAAATCAAATATTAGCATAACTGCTTTAAATAATACTGCCAAGTGGTGCATTCAAATGACATCTAAGGAGGTAAAATATTAGACAATAACTCTTGTCTGTCTTAATCAATATGAACTTAAAAGACAACTAATAAATAACAGATATGAACTTTCGTAGGCAATTTCTTTCTCAAGGACTGTGTTTGCGCGGGATACATGGGAAAAAATATCTTGATTTTAACTCTAATATCACTTTCCTTTTTTAGTTCACAATGCATCTTAATCTTACGGGAAACGAAAATCGAATATCAAGTTTAATCCAAAATATGAGAAAGGTTAATCCAAATTGAGAAATTACATAGAGAAGAAAATAAGTAGAGATATGGTACTTGTGACTGACGATGACAACAGAGAGAGATAAATGACGAAGACCAACTATTCGGCAATGACTGGTGAGATTTAGAGAGATGGGAGAAAATTAAGGATTTGGAACAAAGTAACAATGGGGAGAAGAGTATGGGGATAAATGACTGAACAATTGTGGCGTTTGTACTCATAAACGCCACTAAAGTACTATACAATTGCGGCATCTATTTTAAAACGTCACCTTATGTCAGTTTATTGCGGCATTTTAACAAAAAACGTCACTATAGGTACATACATATTGCGGCGAATTCATATGAACGTCGCTAATGTTACCATTTTGTGACATTTTTTATAAACGCTACTAAAAGTGCTAGCTATGTCTCAAAGTCCGAAAATATTTACTATTTTACAATAAATATAACTGTTGGTTTAATCTTTAAAATAATTAAATAAATAATAAAATACGATAGATAAATTAAAAAAGTCTTAGATTTTGTTTCACTAAAATAGACATATTTTGACGTCCGATTAAGACATTCAAGATGTTTTAAAAAGAAAATTGATAACTGATCCATGTTGTAAGAATATATCTTAAAAAATATTACACATGTTAAAAAAATAATGATTGCAAGTCTTGATATTCTAATCTAAAAAATCAGCTTCAATTCTTATCTAATTTCACTTCTCTCATTCAAATATTACTACTGTATTTTATATGTCTTTCGTACCTCGACCTTTTTCCCACCTTCTACTTCTAATTTGTTCTGCGTTCAAAAATTTCACGACATAATTTATATGTTAAGTTTCTCAAACTCTTATATTTATGTTTGACATTTATATCATATAAATATTCTCAAAAAAAAAGTTCAACAACACTAGGGCTAAGCAAGAAAGAAAGAAAAAAAAATCAAAACCCAGTTTGAATATTAGAGTCGAGTTCATTTTTTATTAAACTTGGTTTTATTATTATTTAAATAGATTGAATTTAATTTGTAATTATAAACTAAAAAACTACAATTATTGAAACCGGTTTGAATTTTTAATTTATTATAATATTGTATACAAATATTTTATATTTAAATCAATATATATATTTATTTATTTAAAAATGTTAAATCAAATTGGTGAAATTATATTTGGTTTTATTCATAGACGAATCGAGGGAAGCATGTGGGCAGGTTACCCCTAAAATTTTTAAATTCTTATATATTTTAAATATTTTTTATATTATCTATCAAAAAACTAATTTCGCCCTCTTCAAATTCTATAAATAGATTTACTTTATTAATTTCGTCCCTTCAAATTCTAAAAATAGGTTTACTTTCAAAATTTTAAATACTTGTCCTCTGACTTAGAATCTTATCGTACTTTCATTGACCTGTATAGATATAACTAAATTAATTAATTATTACTAATAAATGTTCGATATTTTAATACAAAAAGAATAAAAAACAGGATAGTTTGGGTATAATAAATGCGGCAAAAGTGAAAGGCCGTATGATTTTTAGAAAGGCAAAGCATGCACATCGAAATGGGCTTAATTGAATCATACCAAAGTAATGGTAATGATTCACATTCTTCTTCTTTTTTAGCACCGTAAAACACCTTATCATCAACTCTAAATATTATATTTTATATTTTTATTGCATTTTATATTAAAAAAAAAGTAAAATAGTTTATTCATTAAAACAATAAATCAATTTTTTATATTAAAAAAAGATTAAAATAGTTTATTCATTAAAACGATTTCGTTAATTAAATACTTGCGTAGAATTCAGTGTTGTTTGCATGAATCGATTTAACTATTTTTCAAATAAAAGAATTAAAATATAATGCTAAAATTTACATAACCTTTTGACTTATAAAAATAAAATTAAAAAAAAAACTCACGTCAAATGTTTTTTTATGGAATTTACGTCAAATGTTTGATGTTATCATTTCACTATCTTTACATAAAGCTCAACATCATATCTAACCTAACCTTTCTTAGCATGTTTCATGTAATTCTATCTACCTATGGTATGTCGGTCCTTTAAATATTTTCCTTCTTTCCTTTCTATGTTCGGGTAAAAAGTTAAAAAAAGGTGATTTTATTTTTAATAATTTACTTATAGGCAAATTCATTGTATATATAGTAATTTTATATATGTGATAGGTATAGCTCATAAATATACCAGTAAAGAGGACATGGGATGGAGCGGAGTGAGCGAACATCAACTGTTCTTACAAAGAAAGTCTCGTAGAGGGGGTTACGATTATGTGGGTTGGGGGTGCGGGGCCGTAGCCCCGCGATACGATACAAGGTTAATTATGTAATTATGTACCAGGTTTTTTATTATAAATAGAGATGCAACCTAAACCTATGAGACATTGAATAAAACTTCTAGCGCCGCCTAGGCACCGAGGACGTAAGCACATTACCGAACCTCATTAAAATTCTTGTGTTCTTTCGTTATCTTTACATGGTTCTTCAACAATATGGAAATAAATAATTTAAAACACTAGAATTAGTTTCATAGTATATAGAATAAAATAAGAGTAGTGATCTTTTTGTTGCTTTTGGTTTGTTTTATGGATAAGGAGGGAAGACAGTGATGATTGTCCATTCTCACAAAAAGAAAAGGGAAAAAAACTTTAATGTTGTTATTGAATTTTATCATAATTATCACATAAGAAATTAACGACTTTTAAATCATCTAATTTTTATATATATAAAACTTCAATTTCTCTGACCGCAGTTTAAATTTGTTGATTCCACCCTCTATGTTAACTTACATATTTGTTAAAATATAGTAGTTTTTTTTAATGATTATAACTATTTTTTTAAAAGAAGGTTGAAAACAATTTTTTAAACTTGGAGTAGTTGATTAAAAAAAAGAAAATAGAAGAGTAAGTCAAAAGACAGGAAGCATTGCAATATGAAGCTGTCGGAAATGAAGAAAAGCAAACGTTCGTAAATTTTGTAATGTAACACGTATGTCGATAACGTAAAGATCAATAATTTTAGCTTTCTTTTGTAGCAATAAACAACAAGAAAAACGTTGAGAAAAAATCCAAGCACGTATCCATCCAAAATTGATTTTTTTTCCTTATAAATTCCACTCTCTCCGTTCTCTGACTCAAACCTCAAAAAGCGTGCAAAAAGAGCAAAAGGGTTTCTCTATTTATCGTTTCCCTCAGAAAAGGGTAGCTTTCTTCCTCACAACTGAGCTTGGTTTAAATCTGGGTTTTTTCCCCAGAGAAAATGGGGAAACTTTGTTGGGTTTATTTAGTGCTGATGCCACTTGCTTTTGGGTTGGGTTTGAATACTTTGAGTCAAGAGGATTCGCATTCAGATGTTTACATTGTTACTCTTAAGCAAGCTCCTTCAGCTCGTTACTTTGAGGAAGAACTAAAAACACATAAAGGGTTCAACAATGGCTCTACTTCAGAGAGATTAAGCAGTCTTTACAAACCAAGGCATGGACTTTTTACCCTTACTTTGTATATATTTGTGTAGTGTAAATCTGCATCTTATTCAGGTAGTTTGTCTTTCATTTGTGTTCAACAATGGCCCTTAATTCTCTAAAAAAATATATGTGGGAATGCTTCAGCTTCTTCGTGTTGACACTTGGAATTCATAAATATCAAATGTTTAATCCATCCTTTTCTAAGTTCAACAGGCTTTTGAATGCGTATGCAGGAACAATTCCAGATCTCATCAGAGGTGGAGTTATATTTCTCGAGTTCATGATTCTTTGTTGAGGAGTGCTTTGGGTGGGGAGAAATGTCTTAAGTTATATAGTTACCACTACTTAATTAATGGCTTTTCAGTGCTTATTACTCTTCAACAGGTACATCATCATCTATCAATTTTTTTATGCTAAATGATTTGGAAATTTTTCTTGTAATTGAGAAATAATGTCGTATTCTTCTATTTCTAAGGTGGGAAAGCTTTCGGGGAGAAGAGAAGTTGCAAACGTTGTGTTGGACTTTTCTGTTAGAACTGCAACCACATATACTCCAGAGTTCTTAGGTGTATCAAAGGGTGCATGTCCACAGGAAGGCGGATACGGGACTGCTGGAGAGGGAATTGTGATGGGGTTTATTGATACTGGTATCGATCCAACTCACTCCACCTTTTCCAATGATGTATCAGATCATCCGTACCCTGTTCCGGACCATTTTTCTGGGATTTGTGAGGTGACTCGGGACTTTCCTTCCGGATCATGCAATAGGAAGCCTGTTGGAGCACGCCATTTTGCAGCATCTGCTATAACAAGAGGAATATTCAATTCGTCTCAGGACCACGCATCACCATTTGACGGGGATGGACATGGCACGTGAGTGGATATTTACTGGTTTTTGTTCATCTTGTTAATTGTCGACTTGTGTTTTCGTAGTATTATGTTGCGTAATCTGCACTATATTCCAGACACTTGTTTACGAGGTGAAATATTATTGGTCTTGATTCAATCTTCTAATGTTTGACGATGAATACAATATAAATGCAGGCACACGGCTTCGGTTGCTGCAGGAAACCATGGGATTCCAGTGGTTGTAGCTGGGAACTACTTTGGAAATGCTAGTGGGATGGCTTCTCGTTCACAGTAAGTTCCTGAAACTTAGTTTTCTTTTATATCTATGAATCTTCTTTTATAGAAGCAAATGTTCAAACCTATAATTGTTTCAAACCAAACTGGCAATATTTAGAGGCTAAAATAACCTTAGGTTATTATTAGAAAGGATCATAGAATCAAACATATAGAACTCATTTATATTTGATTATACTAATAATATTGCCATATTTCCAGTATTGCTGCTTACAAAGCTTTATATAAGAGCTTTGGAGGATTTGCTGCAGATGTAGTTTCTGCCATAGACCAGGTATGCCATCATTTCGGTTGCCATATCCGCAAAAATGTTTCTCTCACATGACAACTGCATGCAAGGTTTTGTGTAAAATTTTAGTTGGAAGAAAGGAATCTTCTCGGATTGGATTTTCTCGTGACTAAAGTGGAAACATATTTATCAATTCATAAGAATTAAGAATGGAGATAGCATCCTTTCTTTTCTTACAGCCTTTGATTTGTTGTCTATAATTAATTACTTGTTCGTAATACATTTGCAGGCTGCACAAGACGGGGTTGACATGATAAGCTTATCAATAACTCCCAACAGACGTCCCCCCGGTATTGCAACTTTTTTCAATCCCATTGACATGGCATTGCTGTCAGCTGTAAAGTCTGGTATTTTCGTTGTCCAAGCTGCTGGCAATACTGGACCATCACCTAAAGAGCATGTCTTCTTTCAGTCCGTGGATCTTCACTGTCGGCGCTGCATCTCATGACAGAGTGTATTCTAACTCTATCGTCCTTGGAAACAATGTAACTATCCCTGGAGTTGGACTTGCACGTAGGTTTACCTCTCAAATCTATGGCCTTTATTCATACGAGATTATCTGATGGCCTATGAGTTTTTTGTTTTTTATGCGTGCTTGAAAGTTAACATGCAGGGTATGTGTTGCTCGGACTGATTGTTGTCACTCTCACTCCTTAAACTTGTAATTTCGATTCTTAGATACCAAAACTTTGGCATTGTAGATTTTGTTCCGAGCCCCGATTATTACTAAAAGGATATATAATAATTTGGTTTCTTTATGTTTTTGGCAGCGGGTACAGATACGGATAAAATGTATACGCTAATTTCTGCAGTTCATGCTCTAAGCAATGAAGCTACACTTGCCAACGATATGTATGTTAGTGAATGCCAAGACTCCAGTAACTTCAATGGGGAACTTATCCAAGGAAACCTGTTAATATGTAGCTATTCGATCCGGTTTGTGCTTGGACTCTCCACGGTCAAGCAGGCCTTACAAACTGCGAAAAACCTCAGTGCAGCTGGAGTTGTGTTCTACATGGATCCTTCCGTAATCGGTTTTCAGCTTAATCCGACACCACTGAACATGCCTGGCATCATAATTCCTTCCACAAATGACTCCAAGGTTTGATTATGTATTTTCCTTTTCATGACAACGTTTGTGAATTACTTTTTCTTTCTCAATATCTTCTTTCTTGTTTTTAATGTCAATGATGAACAGATTTTACTACAATATTACAATTCTTCTCTGGAAAGAGATGGGTCTACGGGGAACATTATTAGATTCAGGGCAGTTCCAAGCATTTCTGGTGGACTGAAAGCAAACTACAGCATTTCGGCTCCGAAGGTTATGTTTTATTCTGCCCGAGGACCAGATCCTGAAGACAGTTTTCTAGACGATGCGGACATAATGAAACCGAACTTGGTTGCCCCTGGGAATTCTATATGGGCCGCCTGGAGTTCTCTTGGCACAGATTCAGTTGAATTCCAAGGTAACAGTTAAAGAAGTGATAGATAACTCAGATTATGATTCGATATCAGCTGCATTGTTATTAAAATCTTTAACTTCACATCTTAGGTGAAAACTTTGCGATGATGTCCGGGACAAGCATGGCAGCTCCTCATATTGCCGGTCTTGCCGCACTGATAAAGCAGAAGTTTCCTCATTTCAGTCCTGCAGCCATTGCTTCGGCACTTTCTACAACAGCTTCTCTTTACGAAAAAAAATGGCTGTCCAATAATGGCTCAGCGTGATTACGCGAATCCTGATCTAAACCAGTCTCCAGCGACGCCATTTGACATGGGGAGTGGCTTCGTAAATGCAACTTTGGCTCTTGATCCGGGTCTTATCTTTGATACCAGTAAGTTAATTTGAGCTAATGAAACTTATTATAAACATTCTATAAACTTATAGCATCTCATTCTAATCCCATCAAGCTCTTGTTGCAGCATATGAGGAATATATGTCCTTTCTTTGTGGCATTAATGGTTCAAGTCCTGCAGTCTTGAATTACACCGGTCAAAACTGTCAGCGCTATAACTCTACCATCGCCGCTGTTGACCTGAACCTGCCATCAGTCACCATTGCTAAACTGAACCAGTCTAAAACAGTTGAAAGATCAGTGACTAACATTGCCAGAAACGAAACGTACAAAGTCAGTTGGACCACTCCTTCAGGGATTTCGATGAAGGTCATTCCAACTTGTTTTTTCATTAGCACGGGGGGAAACAAGTCTTAACCATAACCTTTAATGCAACAGCGAACGACTCTGTTCCCATCTTCGGACGGATCAGACTTTTAGGAGACGGAGGCCATAACCTCAACATACCATTATCAGTCATTGTAAAGGTTTCCTACAATATGACTAATGGCCGAGGATTGAGATAGATATTTGCTTTATAATCTGCCTTTTGCCTTCATCTTAGTTTATGGCTTAGCCTTCAACCGAGATTATTTCATTCATTACCCTGTAAATGTCAATCATTTTGTAATCAAAATTGATTAAATATCCGCCTATACATTGTTTCGAACCTTATTTTTATCGTGTCTTGCACATTTTTAGATATCTGTACAGAGATATGATCTTTTAAGGATATTCCAAAAAAAAAATGAAAATCCGTATGGATAAACTCTTGTTGTAATGGAGGATAGCGGATAATGTATGCAAGTTAGGGGTTGTCACACTTCAAAATAGGGCCTAAAATTTTCTTAAAATTTTTTCGAGGATTAAATTGAATTTTGATTAAATTTGGGGACTAAAGTGAAATTTTGATTGAATCTGGATCGAAATTCAAAAAGCAACTAAAGCTGAAGGACCTATAGTGTGATTTTACTATTTTCTTTTTAGGGTTTATGTAACCCCTAAATATGGGGAAAATTCAATTTTATTTTATTTTCTCTCTTCAATATTTTCCTCTTATAGAAGGAAAATTTTGATCGTCGATTTGTCGTCGACTGTTGCTCAGTTTTCCACACCTCCCGCATCATGGTGTTCCTTGTGTCGTCCCGATTCACCGGTGTCCTTTTTGTATCCGTTGTTGTCGGCGTGTGAGGGGTGAGGAAGATAAAGTTTATGCCGTTTCGAAATCGAACTCTCTGCCGTTCACTGTTGTGAACCGAGCTTGGTAAGTGTTTCAAAACCCCTAAAAATAGGTGTATGAAATTTTAAAATAATTTTCTGACCCTGTATGACGTCGCACGCGCCCCACAAGCCGTCGCCTGTGCGTGGGGAAATACCACCGCCTGGTGGTTTCTAGATCTTGCCCGAACCTGACCAGCTGACTCGTGTCCGACTCGATCCGACCGTTGATCGTTGACCGTTTACTTTGACCAAAAAGTTAAAATTTTCAAAAAGTCATATTTTATGTTTTTTACGTCCTGAGTCTGATTTCGTGATCCGTTTTGCCAAATTTTGACCTAAAACCCCCCGAATTGAGCCCGTTAATCCGAAAATGTTTAGTATTTGTAGCATTTTTGCTATTTTTAGGACTAATTATGGAATTGATTCGAGAGTATATTTTTATGAAGATACTCGTGTTTCACCCGACCGAGGGTCAATTAGATCCGATATTTCTCGTCTGTCAGATCCGCTCAATCTGTATTTTTCGAGAGTTACCTGTAGCTTTCCGTAAATTGTTTAAAAAAAGATTAGTATTATTCATATTAGGATTCCGATATGGATTTTTTGATTCGTGGGATCTAGCGCTACCGCTGATCGTGATCGACAGACTCAGTAGTAGGCTTCCCTATCAGAATATTTAGACAGAATATTTAGACTATTTTCAACTATATGTCTGAATTGTTTGAGATTTCTGATAATACTGAATATTATTACGACACAATATCTGATTTTCTGAACAAGGTTTATCTGATATCTGATTTACTATATAATTCAAATATGATTTCTGGATTTCTGGATTTCTATATTTTCATATCTGATTTCTGAAAATGGAATATTTTCATATTTTAATATATTAAACTATTGTTTTCATTCAAATACATACATGCTATTTATGTCATTGGAGTATTATTGGAGGAAGCATATCAGACCTAATCTATGACTTGTAAGACCTTATTGCTTACCGCAGCTTTTCTGCTTTGTGCTCAAGGTAAGTCCTTACCGTAAGCTCCTCGGCTTTGTGCTCAAGGTAAGTCCTTACTGCAGGCTTCTCTGCGTGCACATGATAAGACCTTACCGCAGACTCCTCTGCTTTGTGCACATGGTAAGCACTGACTGGGTGTACATGTGGGTGTATGGTTTGAAGAACCTACACATTCTGGTTATTGGGCGGGGGTATTATTCATGTTTTAAAGCATATTTGATGAACTGATTTTTACTAAGATATTTTATCTATATGTTTTTATACACCGTAGGGAGCACACTGAGTTTTTTTAGCTAATTCTATAAATTTTAATATTTTCAGATAATATCATACTAGGCTAGTAGACTTGGCATCAAGAAGATCGATTACTCCTACTTTTGTAATAATTATATCTCTATATGCCTTTGTTATATTTTGGTGAACATGTTTTGCTACCGTCTTGATATATTTGTATTACCGGTATTTTGTTCCGTAAATGTTTCATACGGTTTTCTGATATATATATATATATATATATATATGTTTATCGTATGAATCCTTATTATGGATAAATTTTATATTATATTGTTATATGAATTTTAACGTTGTTTTAAATATGAAAAGAATTTCAGAATGCGATATGTGACCGCCTAGATTTGGGTATAACGTCCAGGTCGGGTTTAGGGGGTTACACTTGGTGGTATCAGAACTTTCAGTTTTAAATAATCGGACTGTGGATGAGTCAAAAAATCCGTATTTTCAAGATATTTTTCAAAAACTGTGTCACCTTATTTTATGAGTTTAAATATATTCGAGGTTCCTGATGCTAGTCTAACTTATGTTCAAATTATTTCTGTAGAGCTTGTAGATTTACTCGATGAGTGAGACTAGAGGTTGTAGGCCAGGCCGTGGCCGTAGTCGAGGGCGAACGACTCGACGTTCTGTTACGATAGACGATCCTATGTCACCTCGAGATCCTTCTGTCCCGCAGATAGATCCTTATGTTACGAGGGCACTGATATGGATGAGGATGCCATTAATAGGGATGTCTTTCGTATATTCCGGAGACTTGCTAGAGTTCCTGGTAATATGTATGCGGTCGAGATTTCGAAGTCTTTGGTAGCTGCTGGAGTAGTTTCGTTTCTAAGGGTCTTAATATCTCGGTTGAGAATATTAAGAGTTTGGTGACAGTTTAGAGTCATGTATATCAGTACATGGAGTTAGATCATATTTATAGAGGGTGTGTTATAGAGATCCATAGGTAGATCTTTCTGGCCAACCTAATGGGGTTATCTTTGGAGGAGTTTGACTGGATTCTTGGCATGGATTGGTTGAACAAGCATCGAGTTCATCTCGATTATGAGACCAAGAGAGCTGTTCTGAAGACTCTGGATAACAGAAAGATTGAGATGATCGGGGAACATTGTGGATTCCTAACGAATATTGTGTCAGCATTGGTAGCTGAGAGGATAATCATGAAGGGTTCCGAGGCGTTTCTTGCTTATATTCTGGATATTAGGAGTTCTCGATCTGGCATTGAAGGCATCCAGATTGTTAAGGAATTTCCTGACGTTTTTCGTGAAGAGTTGTCTGGATTGCCACCGGATAGAGAAGTTCAGTTTGGGATTGAAGTCTATTTCGATTTTACCCCAATTTCGATGACTCCTTATCATATGGCCCCAAAGGAGCTTAAGGAACTGAATTCCAACTCAATGAGTTGTTGGATATGGGATTCATTTGACCCATTATTTAACCGTGGGGAGCCCCAGTTCTCTTTGTCAAGAAGAAAGATGAGACATTGAGACTCTGTATTGAATATAGGAAAACGAATCGGAGGTCTTGGACTTGGCATCGCCTTTCTTGGAAGAATAGAGGCTTGATTGAGGAGAGACGAGCAGCGGGGCCTTAAGAGCGTGGCTCGTTTAGCAATGGACCTCAACATTTCTTCTTCCTTTCTTAGCTGCTTCCGTCCTTGCCCAGGAATGTGATTAAAGCGTTATTATCCGCAAGAGCCCAACTTTTTATTTGGGCTAAGTGTTTTTGTTTTATTACTGTAATATATTAAAAATTAGGGATTAACTTTTTATCAATTAATTTTTTAAAAATTTTAATCAAGTCATCAATGTTAATTATTAATAAAATTGTTAATGTGTTAGCTTAAATAAATTTATACAATACTATATTTGATTGTCATTCGAGAAAAATTAAGAAAAATATAAAATAAACTTTAAAAGGTTTGAACATAAACCTTTGAAAAGTTAAAGCTTTAATCACCTAATCAACCTAAATATTTAAAATTTTAATTAATAAAAATTTAAGATTTTTTTTGCAATTGTATAGAATTAAAATTGGCACATAGACTTAAATAAAAAATTAAATATTAGAAAAAAATACTTGATTTAGTGGTTTAAACAATGATATTTCAAAGGTCCTAAGTTTGAACACCTAAAACTCATTATAATATATAATTTTATGTCAATATCGTCATCTTATTAAAGTATCTAAATTAAGATAAATTAATAAAATAATAATGATGATGATCAAATATATTATTATATATCAAATCAATAAATTTTTAACAATTAACGACACGTGATTTGATTAAAACTAAACAAAAATTTATTAATTTAATTAATAAATTTTTATTTAAGAATCAGAATTAAATCAATCTCACAATGCAATGACTGAAAAGATAATTTACCCTAAAAAGTATCTAATCCAATTATTTAGTGTATATTTGACTGAGAAAGGAGTAAATTCAACTCTCATAATTACAAAATAAATATTTTATTAAATTTTATTCTATTATTGGCATTATTACTCAACGGCTTAATATAAATATAAGTGTCTAGACTGTATCTTTTTTCCCATTTAGATGCTTTAATTTTTTTCCAGTCAATTTAGGTGTCTAACATTACAAACGTTACCATTTTAAGTACTCCGACCTTAACAATCGTTAAAAAACTCCGTTAAGTGACACGTATCACGTTTATAGAATTTTAAAAAATTATCTTTTATTTTTAAAAATGTAAATATTTTTAAAAACCCCATTAAGTACCCCGCATCCACCTTCTCTCCCTTTCAATTTTAGGGATTAAGTTTAGAAATTTAGAGGAGGAGGACGATCGGACATTGGTGGGTTCGTCGGTGATTGTTCGTCAAGTGAAGGTGTGATCGGAGTAAGTTCAATCGACGACAATGACAACGATAAAAGCTGACGGCCAACAACCGATATAGCTATAGGGATTACGAATTCAGGTTTTCAAAAATTTAAGATTTTTTTTAAAATTTGAGATTTTTTTTATAATTGTAAGTTTTTTATTTTAAAAAATAAAAAATATACAAAAGTGACACATATCGCTTAACAAAACTTTTTAACAACCATTACTGTCAGAACACTTAAAAAATAACGTTTAGCATATGAATTGATCGAAAAAAATTTAAACACTTATTTTTTTATAATATCAAGCCGCCTTACTCAACTAGACATGTGATAAGACTTCAAACTCTAAGGACAAAACTATTGACAGATTTCAAAACATAGAAAATATATTTTCAGTATTTTCATTAAAATTATTTAAAAAATTTAAAAATAAGAAAATATAATATCTAAAATTTTAATTTAACTTGCACCGATTTAAATTATTCTAACAATAATTTTTTGATTTAATAGTCTCTGAAACCCTCAAACTTTTGTAAAAAATATTATGGTCCCTGAACTTTTTTTTACACTCAATATAATCCTTAAAATGAAATTTTTAATAATTTAATTTTATAGTATTTTGTATTTAATGCATTGAATATCTTAATAATTGTTTGTATTTTATATTTTTAATTTAAATAATTTTTAAGTAAATAAGTCCACAAACTTTCTAAAAAATCAATTACGCCATCAAACTTAGCCAAAAAATCAATTAAGCACATCTATCATATCATCATCTATCATATATTGTCACACAATATCGTTAATTGCCACATCAATATTATATATTGTCATGTAATTTTGTAAACTACCATGTATGTGTCGTGATAGTTAACGTTTGATTCCGTACTTCAAAGGGTTAGATTAATTTTTTCAGTGCAAAAAATGTTCAGGGCCTACACTAATTATTTTTTTCCAAAAGTTTGAAGGCCTCAATTATTATTAAACACATTTTTATTTTCATGAAACTTTTATGTGCTCCTGCTTATAACAATATTTTTATGTATTTTCAAAATTTAATTGATGCCCAATATAGAATAACATTATATTCTTATTATAAACTAAAATAAATTATGTTATGAAATTTCTTATCAACTTTATTGTTTTATATTTACATAACTCACATGTTAAATTAATGTAATAATTTTTTTAATAATTATAATGTAATTTACTTTTTTAATAACTATTTATTCATTTCTACTTTTAAAAATTAAAAATTAAATATATTTTTACTATTTAATTTTTGGAATCAAATTTTCATTTATTTAATCAAACAAGTTTTCAAATTTTAAAAAAAAGTGAAAATGAAAACTATTTCCTGAAAATAAAAATAGAATTTTTTTTCTAAAATCAAACGGAGCCTTATTTTTTTTATAATATTAAGCTGCCTTTCTAAAGTTGACATGTGGTAAGACTTCAAACTAAGGACAAAGCTGTGACGGATTTCAAAATAAATTTTGCGGTTTGAAGAACAAAAATTATAAAAAAAAAAAAACATGATATTGTTGTCTCTATTTTCCTGGCTGAATGGCATGGTTATTTAATGAGACTTGACAATCATGGTGCTATTTCTTCAACTGGAGTATAGTTTTTTTGTTGATAAATGATCCACCATTTTCATGTAATATAACAAGACAGGATGATGTTTTATACAGTGCAAATACTAAAAGACAGGATGTATATCTTGCTGTTAACAGACTGTTCAATTTTGTATCTATGTAGTACACTGTCTCACAACCAATGGTGAAAGGCTCTTCAGAGCAGGCTTTTTATAACATATGGGATTGTCTAACTTAACAAAAAATTTGACAATCGAATCTAGAGAAATAGATTAGATTCATACATTCCTTACAAAACAACTTGAATAGGCCGAGGAATGGTTTGGTTTCTCATAAAAATATATATATTCTCCTGTCAAATGATCGAATGCACAAAGCAACAAATCTACAACAACTTGGGTGTGTCTACTACTGTACAAAGCAAATCTTAGCCGGATTCAGCCCCAAACCTTTGCGCTAAGAACTCATCTAGTTGCCCCCAGTTTGGGGTAACAGAATTATTTGAATTATCACATGGCAATGATCGAATGCACCCAAGAATGTGTGTAACATCACGATGCAGTTTGTCATGAAAATAAACATGTAAGACAGAAAATATTGTATTTCAATTCATGTAGAAATTTGAAACACGGTACAATACCTATCTTTTGCCTGAGGAGTGCTGATCTCTAAGCGTGAAAATGCTTCCGAAATTTGTGAATGGCACACTACAACAACTTGCCTGCACAGGATAAGTAATTAAAGGGAACAATTCTATTTCATCAATGAACCATCTACTTTCAACATTCATATTTTAATAAGAAAAACTAGAGTTGCTTGAAGCAAATATTATATCCTTTTCCGTGTGTGTTCATGTAGTAATGTACAATCTTATCAAAGCTCACCTAGACGGGATCAATGATTCTAAGTGTTTTAACAAAAATTAATGCCATCAAACGAAAGAGAGAGGAAAAGAACTGGTTAAAGGACAGGACAAGCAAAATTCACTAGTTCTTAACGGGGATAAAAGATCCCTTCTCATAAATATTTTACAGGCAAGATTACACCTACACCCTGTATCATGAAGGGAAATCAAACCTTCAATATTCAACAAAAAAATATAAATGAATCTATGGGGTAACCCCCACAGACCGATAAGGGTAACCAGATCCGATCTGGGGTGTCACTTTTGGGCCACCGGAACGACCACTGTAAAAATAGCGGAAAATTTAAAACTTTTTAAATTACATGTAAACTAATAAAATCAGTTGTCACTATTTAAAAATAAAACAGATTTCCAGACTCGTATATAAATCAAAATACAATTACATGCCCCCTAATCACATGTACCATACTCTGTAAGCAATGCCGGAAGAACTCCTTTACTGACGTCGATAGATGCACTGGTACGATTCTTTTAACCTGCAATGTTGAGTAATAGAGTGAGCTTCGGAAAGCTCAGTAATACAGAACTACCAGATGATGCTGAAGAACGTGCAGATACAAATAAACATATATTTTCTTATCGATTCAGACATCTACAAATTTTTATGCTGAGCAAAGATCCTACTGATATTTCAGATAGTAACATACAGTGAGCTTTCAGTTCCGAGAAGTGTTTCGGATGAATAAGTTCAGGAGATCAGAATAGATTATCTAGTGTGTTCCCATAAAACCAGTAAAAAGATACAGATCTTTTAAAACATATATATATACCCCCATCCGTCACGTACAAAATGTGTAGGTTCCCCAGAACCATACAACCCCATCACGTCCAATAAGACCCTGAGCACACAGTCGAGGAATCGGTAAGTAAGGCCCTAGCACACAGCCGAGGAGCCTCCAGGTATACTTCCTCCAACAATACCCCCAAATAAAACATGTTCCGTCCGTAAACGGATATATCAAAAATCAAAACATAATTCATGTCAAGTATCATATAAAATCCAGGTCAAGTATCAGATCAGAATCCAAGTCAAGTATCAGATCAAAATCCATGTCAGATATCATATCAGAATCCATGTCAAGTATCAGATCATAATTCAAATCGAAAATCAGATAAAATTTTCATGTGAGTGGGGAACACACCAGAATTTACAGATATTATTCAAAGATATTGGATAATCTTAACAGGTAGAGGAACACAGATTTTCAGTATACCGATAGAATATCGGAATTCAGAATCACTATTGGAAGAGTTCAATAACTGACGGAATCATCAGTTATTCAGAATATGACTTAAGCCGGTAAGGAAGAAATGAGGAATCAAGACATTTACAGTCTATGTCGATTAATCAGATTATCTAACAACTCCAGATAAATAGCCCCATAACTAATACTTGTCTACTTGTCAATTCATTAACTTTCCAGGGTATTTACTCTTTAATACCAAATATTATTATCCATAGATCATCTTCTGAGTCATCACTGAACAGATCTTAAGGAGACTAACAGATATTCCAATGCTCTTAATTTCATGTTCACGCTTTCACTATATCATGAACTGCTGACGTGTTTGATTTGTAGTTCATGACACATAAGAACATTACATCATGTATCTTCATTAACGTTTCCAGACTCATCCAAATCACTTATTTAATCCTTAGTCCTTGAGGTTACTTAATTCAATTAGCAGTCAAGTCCATTCCAGTGATTTCAGGTTTTTCTAGGGTAATCCAGACGTTTCTGAAATTCGTATACATATTGTACTTCCGTTCAATTCAATTTGGTCTTCGTGGTTTATTTGTCGAACAAACGTCCAATTCTTAATACTGAATGCGATCTAGAGTTGAGCTGAGCTGAATACTTCCAAAATTATCATCGAGTTAAACTTGAGTAGACGAACACGCATTCAAGTAATATCTATGTCGTTCAGGTACTGACATATCATTAAAGTTGATCGGCTTACTTAAGCTGTGTTCCATAATTTTTTAAAGGTAGTCCAATACCTATGCTTATTTGGATTCCTTAATTAATCCAAGGCATTTACTTAGAATATGGCACAAGGGTATTTTGGTAATTTTGGTGTTCATTTTTATTCCATTTATTTCAGAGCTCGAAGATATCTAATCATTCTTGAGCTTGGTGGTATTCTTGGGTCATTTCCATTACAGGGTATTTTGGTCATTTTACAGATTCAACGTATTTCAATCATTTTATTATGTCCGATCTTACTATTAAATTCAATCTTATCATTTATTTCAGTCCTTTCGAACAATTATGACAACAAAACACCCCGACAAATTATTCTTCAGGTATTTACTCATAACTCGGATATTTCTGGGTCAAGTGTCTTCTCAGATTTTACAAACGGAATATGAGGAATTTTCCTGAACTAAGTCAGGATCTTAACAATCAAATCTGTACTTAATCGAGTTAAGTATGAATCCTCAAAGTATTTTCTCATTCAGGGTTAACTAGGACTACCCATCCAAGTACTTTTAACATTTAACCTTTGATGAAATAAACTATAAGTTATAAATCCATGTTGATTTTTTTATCACTAAGCACATAACTTGTAATTTAGTTCTAACAATCCCTCAATTTCTTATAAAAATCATCTGAACCATAATCAATTACTGAACCCTTTTACCGTATTCAGATCGAGTGTAGAAACTAATTAACTACACAAATGAGACCAACATTATCTTAATCATGCATTTACCAATATTCACATGTTCCATAAAACATAAAGATGTAGTAAAGTATTACCTCGATTTATGTGCAATACTGATCGACCATTAAATTCCATTCGAACGCCCTCGATCTTGAAATCATCTTCCAATATTTCCTCGGATCCATATTAACAAAGATTATATCAGAAACAGAGCTTAATTGAGATAAACGGATCGAATCGGATGATAAATCAGTGAAAAACAACTTATCGGGTTCGAATTTGGCGAAACGGACTTCGGATTCGGATTCAGGACGTCGAAAGCATAAAATATGCCTTTTCGAAAATTTAGAATTTTCGGTCAAAATCAAAGTCAACGGGTTTGACTGGAAATTTCGAGGCATTCGGGTCTGAATTTCGAAAAACTAACATCGAAATCGGATTTGGAACGTCAAAAATATCAGGATAGGTATACTCGGTCAAAGTCAAAGGTCGTTTAATGCCCGATCAAAGCCCGTCAAAGTTTTGGTCAACACCAGTCAACGAGTCAATAGGTCGGGTCGGGTAAACGGGTCGGGTCGGGTAAACTGTTCGGGTCGGGTCAACGGGTAAACGGGTCGGGTCGGGTTGGAACCGGTCAAAACAGCTCCAAAACCGGTCAAAGCGGTCATTTTTTCTTCCCCCTGCGCAGTGGCGGCACGTGAACAGTGCTATGGTGTCGGAAAATTCCGGGAAAATTCCTAAAAATTATTTTGAGCGATTTCGAGATACTTACAAAGCTCGGTTCACAATTTTGAACGGCGGAGAGCTCGATTTCAACAATTCGGAAACTTTAACCGCTTCACCTCCTCACGCGCCGCCGTTGACGGAGACCAAGGATGACACCGGCGGACTCGGAACGATGCAAGGAACACGATGGTGCGGGAGGTGTCGTAAACGGATCATCGGATCGTCGTGAATCGACGAAAAACCAATTGAAATCGAGTTATTACCGACGATACTTCCGACTGAAATTAACGACGAACGGTGACGATTCATGACGAAAGGTTTGAGGGGTTTTGTTCCTCGGTTGACAACGAACACGATGATGGTTTCGGCTCGTCAATCGGAGGTCGGACAGCGAGTAGATCGGAGTTGAAAGGAGGGTTGACGGGAGAGAAAAAACTGAATTTTTTCCATAAACATACGGAATGGGGGTTTATATCATCTCATAAATAAAAATGATTAAACCAAGAGTTTAGCCACTGATAATGAAACAAACTGTCCAGTGACTAAATTAGGAGTTGAATTCTCCTCACCTGAAAATTGCTTGAACATCTACTTCATGCAATGTTCGAGATAAAACACCTTGGAGGAACCCAACTTCCAGTAAACCAATTAAACAGCCAATCAAAATCAATCCATCCATTGCAATTCAAGTCAAATGTACAAAAATATTGAACTAGTTACACTTGAAAGAAAGAAAGAAAAAACTACTGGCATAAATTGGGTTTTCATTTAGGAATTATACTCCCATATTTTTTGCATGATTCTTCAACTAATAAAGTGTTTTTCCCTAAATTGAATCCATCAGAGACCAAAAAAAAAAAAAGGATTAAACAAGGTAAGAACCCCTGATGTCAAATTAAACAAAACATCGTAGCTACCTTAGTAAGGGACTTGGCAAATTGACTGGCCTGTAGGTCAGCATCTTCTGGCCTATTCCAGCTCTCAACAATCTGGGGTAGCCCACGCAGATGAACCAACAACCTCTCTCTCATTATCTAAACAAGCTTTGTATGTATTTCATCCCGGTGAACCTTAAAATCCTGAAATTGAATTTAGAGAAAAGAGTCAAAGATTTACAAAGAATGTGTACCAAGAAAGGGGCAGGCAAAACGGAAAATTGTATATGTATCACTGAATACTTGTCGGTAAAGGAAGACTTCCAAAGCATAAAAAATAATAACCACATGTCCAAATATTTTTCCAAATGTACAAATTACTCCCATAATAATAGATAAATTTAATAAAATATCCAAATAACTAAATCCTTCCACAATTATGATTTATTCACATTCAAAGGTTCCTTGTCCTCCATAAAATGTGTGTGTATCTATAAAGTTTCTCTAGTTGTGATTGCCTTCAATTTCTTAAGTGTACTAGAAAGCCACCGCGTGATTATGTAGGTTTACATATCAATCAGCAATCATTAGCTTTGTTTTTCTTAACTAAATGTTGAACTTGGCACCACTGCATTAAATTCTAGCAAATAAAGAGTACTAGGACAGATTGGAATTATGCAACTTTCTTAGCAAGAACTTTCTTCTCAGATGCCTCAGGTCATTTCTATAAGCTAGTCTATATAGTTTAGTAGGTACGAGTGAGTGTCAAAGATAATCCACATCATAATAACTCTTAAACCAAAATATATGTGGAAAACAATCATATTAGGTTTTTTTTATAGAAGTAGGAGGTCTCATTAAAACCCCCTTCATAGTTGTCTCATATGGAAAACAATGATATTAGTTAATAATAAGAAAATATCGTATCCTATCTCCCATGCTTAGACTCAGGACTGCAAATACATCTGTATCTGATTGAGTTGCATAAAATCTTTTCTAAGATCTTTACTATATTTAGGGGTGAGAAATACCCACATTCCTTAATATGTGCCAGACATGACCACTTCTGAAAAAATGAAAGTTTTTTTTTTATAGAAATAGAGTAGGCCTCATTAAAAAAACCCCTTCATAACCTCCATGTTACAACAGTAACGTGAAAGCCATTGGAAGGAGGAAAAGAGTGCCTAAGATTTTATTAATATAAGAATAATACAAAGCCAGATCCTACAAACTTGTGAAACAACATAACACTTAAACAACAAACTAACACCACAAAAACAACCAACTCCGAAACATAACAACCTAACCCATATCCTATCAGCCTATTCCTTCTTTAGCTAATTTATCTGATTCCCAATTAGCAGCTCTAAAAATATGCCTAATGATAATGTCTTTACTATCCAGTAGGGTTGTAATTTCTTTCACCAAAGGCTGAAACATATGAGTACATAGAGCTGAATTTTTAATCCACTTTAGTGCAGTAAGGGAATCCGATTCAAAGATAACCCTTGACATAGGAACCAAAACTAATTCCTCTATAAGCAGCAGCCCTCTTTTGATAGCCATTAACTCTGCAAGAATAGGAGGACCACTCCCTATCCTCTCTGAAAACGAACCCAGCAGCAGACCTTCAGAGTCTCTTATCAAACCCCCTATGCCTCCTTTAACTCAATCCTTAGACATCGCACAATCAACATTTAATTTAACGAATCCTGAAGGGGGAGAAACCCAACAGGATGACAAAGAACTACCCTTCTTCTTCTTTCCCACAAAATCTGCTAGTTTAACATCACACAGTAGGGAATAAAAAATAATCTTCACATCTTTGAATCTTGCCACAAACCATAAAGCAATTCTGAACCGAACAATGAAAAACAAAAACAAACCATCCACCTTCCCTTTATCAAAAACAATTTCATTTCTACACTTCCAAATCGACCACAACACCATCATTGGAATAAATTTCCATATAACGGAACTCGGACCTAGACTATTCCAAACCGTGAAGAAGGTCAACAACCTCTGCGGAACCATAAAAGAGACATTTCGAGAAGACAAGAATCTTCTCCACAAACACCAAACCACCTCACAGTGCAAGAAGAGATGATCAACCGACTCCACACACTTGCCACACAACGGACACAAAGGGTCATCAATCCCTATCACTCCTCGCTTCAACAATTCTTCCCTAAATGCCACTCTCTGATAAAGAACCTGCCAAATAAATGATTCCACCCTTGGTAGAGCAACCCCAACCCATACTAAGTTGTCCCAAATATCTTCATTAACATCAGTACCAGTCCCATCAAAGTAACACTTAATGCATGATTTAGCTGTAAAACATCCTTTTTCATTCCCTGTCCACACCCAACAATCTTCTTGAAAAGATGACAATGAAAGACTACTCAACAATGACATAAGCTGAAGCCAGTGTTCCACTTCCCAATCTACCAAATTTCTCCTCAATTGTATATCCCAACAACTACCTGAAGATGAATTGACCCTAAACTCAGCAACTTTACCCCCTTTATTAATCGAGAGAGCAAAAATTCTAGGAAACTGATCTTTTAACGGAATCGAGCCCACCCAAGAATCCTGCCAAAACTGCACTGTCTCACCATTTCCTATTTTCAAACACAAGTTTTTCCTTAAACAGTCCCCAAAATCGTCACTGACAAAACAATTCTTTACAACTCCTTTCCAAATTCATGAAGCACGGTTAGGCCACGAATTCCCAATCACACACGAGTTCGGATCCATATTATACACGCAGCAAACAACTCTTTTCCACCACGAATCCTTCTCTTATGCAAATTCCAGACCCATTTGCCCAACAATGCCCTATTCAATAGAACCAAATTAGGAATTCCTAAACCCCCAACCTCTTTGGCTTACACTCCAACTTCCAATTAATCCAGTGAATATTTCTTTTTTCTGTTGAACCCCCCAAAGGAAGGCAACCATAATAGAGTTTAACTTTTTAACCACACCAACTGGTATTCGAAAAATAGAGAAAGAATGTAGGAAGAGAACACAACACAAAATTTACCAAAACATCCCTTCCAGCAAGAGATAAGGAACTAGCCTTCCAACCAGCCAACTTCGAGAAAAATCTTTGAACAATCGGCTCCCACAAGGCAACCGAATTCCTCTTGGACCCCAACGATAATCCTAAATACTCTGCTGGAAAAATCCCCATTGAACAACCAATTTCCTTTGCCCAGCCTAATATCACTTATGGCTCTACATTAATGCCAAAGATTCTGCTCTTGGCTAAATTAAACTGCAAGCCCGTCAATAATTAAAAAATAATTAGCACCCTTCTAATGTTCTTCAAATATCGAATAGAGGCCTTACTAAAGATAATTAAATCGTCCGCAAATTGCAAATATGACAACAAAAAAGAACGCTCATGGTTTCCTAACACAAAGCCCGAAAACATCCCCTTCTCCTCTGCTTTGGCCAGCATCAAGTGTAACAACTATCCAACCGTTAAAAAGCATAGGAGAAATCTTAAACTTAACTCGATTGAAACCTCAAACTCGAACATGAACATTAAATACATGAAATCTTACTGTATTTTTAAAAAAATCAATACATAAATATTAATATTATTAATAATTTATTTTTTTAAAAAATAAAATCTTAATATATTTTATTTTTGAGCTGCTCACGAGCTATTCGAGTCGAATATCGAGTACCTCGTTTCTGCTCATTAAGAAATCGAGTCGAGCTCGAGTCAATTCCATTCGATCCGAGTATTTATCGAGCCTTGATCGAGTCGATCTCGAGTAATTCAAACCGCTAAACGATGCGGTTGTCATTTTCACTTCTTTCTCTCCGACAAATATATTTTCCCTTAAAAAATAGAAGAAAAAAGAAAACTAAATCAAGTAAACAAACAAGCAAAATGACGAAATGCCCATCCTGACCTTTTTGTAGAATTCTCGGGAGGTTCGAGTGTTTTTTTGTCTTATTAAAGTGCTTCGTAGCAGGGGTAAGGAATCAATAGATTTGGGTTAAGCCGATTAATTTAATTTTAAATTTGAAAGTTAAAACCAAAATCAAAATCAAACTGATTTAATTATTTTAACTAATTTTTAAAAATGAAATTAAAAGTTAAAAATCAATTAAATCAAATTACTTTGATTCAGTTAATTTATTTAATTTAACCTCAATTTTTTTCCTCTTAAATTGGAGATTTTGCAGGCTGATTGTGTCGGTCACTAGATGCTTTCTGGTATTATTATATGTATTATTTTCCTTAGAAAGTTTTTAATGAAACATATAATAATACTTTATGTATATTTTCAGTCTTCAATCCATACTGTTTTGTCAATAAATAAAAAAACATTTCAAGTTCAAATTAAAAGTTAGTATCATAATATTTTAAATCTTGAAATATTCAGTTAGTATGTGTATTCACCCGAAATATCTTAGACAACATTAATCTAAATTTTAAAATTAAATAATATTAAATATTTAAAATGTTAAAAGAATAACACTTTCGATACCAATATAAAAATATATTTTCATTTCTCCATTTTTGTTGTATTTAATTTACTATTTTTCAATTTCCTTTTTTGTTTTACCGAAAGAAACCAAAAAGAGTAATATACATTCATACATATGTATAATTAAACATTGCCTAAAAGATCAAATTCTCTCTCAAGTTAATATCTAAAGAATTTTTACTCTCGAATTAATACTTGAACTTTAATCTAACCCATACCAATTTAGTAAATCAAGCATTCGACCCCAAATAGTTTCAATATGAATTTGAACTTTGCACTTCATTCCGGATGATGGGATATTTGAAGCAATAGAAATCCATGATGACACAAAGCAAGTACAAAATTTAAACACTATCCTATCAAACCCCATATAACATTAAATAAATGTCTCAAAATTTATTAACAAATCAAACTTGGTACAGATTATTAAAATATACCAAAATAACACTACTCTACCATTTGTCCCATCTAATTTGATTTTCACACTTCATTCGGGGACGATGGAATCTTTTTTAGCTAAAACATACAGTGCTTAAAATGAGGGTAAGAGACAATATTATAAAAAAAATCCGCATTTAAACTTCTTCATTTTGTCAAACTTAATTTTAACCCCACAAGCAAAGAAGGAAATTCTCCCATCACCAAAGCCTCTAGCAGAGAACCTATACGAAAACCCAAATATGATATTTAAGAGGTAGTAATTTACAACATACGAGAATAGATCGCCAAGCTTGATAAAGGCTCTGAGAAGTTCACAATTGATCCGATGATTCGGATCACAACAATTAAACCTCAGTTGCCCTTGTCATTGGATAATGAATAACCAAATTTGCACCAGATATCTAAAGAAAATGTTAAGAAAACCAAGGTGAAAAGAAGCATTAAAATTCCACTATTGCATGCAATATGTAGAATTTACTATTACTCACCTGCCAGAAGAACATATGAAACAGATAGTCAAGCTGCAGTTTGTCCACAAAAGATAAAGGCTTGAATAAGGCTTTGTGCAGTACGTAACTGTTCCCATGTTCCGGAGACAACTACTAAACCCACAGCAGCCCCTGGGTTTGGGTCATGACTAACCACATTTGCTCCAGAAATCTAAAGACATTGTTAACAAAACTGAGGTGAAAAAGAAGCATTATATGATAATCCACTATTCCTATCCATAGCTATGTTGCTCATATCTCAGTTTAAGTGCCAAACACGGGTATGTCCAATTTTTCAAAGATTTTTTGTGTAGTTGGAGGGTCCTTGGATGATCATATCCTCCTACTCATGTCCAGATTGAGGTTTACTGAGGTACCGACTAATCGGAACAGAGAAGCAGGAACTTGGAGAAAAACATATTTTATAAAATTAAGAGGGTTTTAGTTAGTATATATAAGATGAATGAAATTGAGATATTATTACTTCTTGAATGTGAAATTTTAGGATCCTGTTTGATAGTGTTGTTTAGAAGGTATAAATGCCCTGAACCTAATGCCTTTTAGCGAATATATGACTTTCTGCTATTGTATTGCTGCAGATTACAACTGATGATTTGCTCCAAGTGGCACATATCGAAGAAAGGGGTATGCTAGATAACAAGGACAGAAGTCTAGAAACATGGACACGGGTGGCTATAAATGAAGCAGCAATGGTTGTTGTAGCTGTGAACATCCCTGATCTCAGAAACTTCGAATTCGTACGACCTTTACTTGCTTTTTTCCATTTTGCAAATTTTTTAACTCAATATGCACTGCTATTATATGTTTTGCACCTCTTTCAGTGCATTATTTGGATATTGACATACAGTTCATGTCAGATCTAGTTTCTTATGTTGTTATGCATTACTATAATCACACATTCTATTATTGTGTTAATAACTAAGTCAAGTGTTTCTGCTAGTTGATTATATGCCAAATGTTTCCTTTTTTTCTATATTAAGTTTCCTGTTGATTCTTATTAGTATTCTTATATTTTTGTAT